>NW_027598074.1:0-55458 GCF_964194155.1 Cetorhinus maximus
CCCTCCTCTCGCGCTGTTTTATCTGCTCTCTCCTCTCGCGCTGTTTTATCTGCACTCTCCACTCGCGCTGTTTTATCTGCCCTCTCCTCTCACGCTGTTTCATATGCTCCCTCCTCTCGCTCTTTTTTATCTGCTCCCTCCTCTCGCTCTTTTTTATCTGCTCTCTCCTCTCGCGCTGTTATATCTGCTCCATCCTCTCGCGCTGTTTTATCTGCTCTCTTCTCTCCAGCTGTTTTATCTGCACTCTCCTCTCGCGCTGTTTTATCTGCTCTCTCCTCTCGCGCTGTTTTAACTGCTCTCTCCTCTCGCGATATTTTATCTGCACCCTCCTCTCGCGCTGTTTCATCTGCTCCCTCCTCTCGCGCTGTTTTATCTGCGCTCTCCTCTCGCGCTGTTTTATCTGATCTCTCCTCTCCCGCTGTTTTATCAGCTCTCTTCTCTCCAGCTGTTTTATCTGCACTCTCCTCTTGCGCTGTTTTATCTGCCCTCACCTCTATTGCTGTTTGATCTGCTATCACCTCTCCCGCTTTTTTATCTGGTCTCTTCTCTCCAGCTGTTTTATCTGCTCCCTCCTCTCGCTCTGTTTTATCTGCTCCCTCCTCTCGCGCTGTTTTATCTGCTTTCTCCTCTCGCGCTTTTTTATCTGCTCCCTGCTCTCGCACTGCTTTAACTGCTCTCTCCCCTCGCGCTGTTTTATCTGTTCCCGCCTCTCACGCTGTTCTATCTGGTCCCTCCTCTCCCGCTGTTTTATCTGCTCTCTCCTCTCGCGCTGTTTTATCTGCTCCCTCTTGTCACACTGTTTTATCTGCTCCCTCGTCTCGCGCTGTTTTATCTGCTCCCTCCACTCGTGCTGTTTTATCTGCTCTCTCCTCTCCCGCTGTTTCATATGCTCCCTCCTCTCGCTCCTTTTTATCTGCTCCCTCCTCTCGCTCTTTTTTATCTGCTCCCTCCTCTCGCGCTGTTTTATCTGCTCCCTGCTCTCGCACTGCTTTAACTGCTCTCTCCTCTCGCGATGTTTTATCTGTTCCCGCCTCTCGCGCTGTTCTATCTGGTCCCTCCTCTCCCGCTGTTTTATCTGCTCTCTCCCCTCACACTGTTTTATCTGCTCCCTCCACTCGTGCTGTTTTATCTGCTCTCTCCTCTCGCCCTGTTTTATCTGCTCCCTCCTCCCGCACTGTTTTATCTGCTCTCTCCTCTCACGCTGTTTTATCTGCTCCCTCCTCTCGTGCTGCTTTATCTGCTCCCTACTCTCAAACTGTCGTATCTGCTCTCTCCTCTCGCGCTGTTTTATGTGCTCCCACCTCTCACACTGTTTTATCTGCTCTCTCCTCTCGCGCTGTTTTATCTGCTCCCTCCTCTCGCGCTGTTTTATCTGCTCTCTCCTCTCGCGCTGTTTTATGTGCTCCCGCCTCTCACACTGTTTTATCTGCTCTCTCCTCTCGCGCTGTTTTATCTGCTCCCTCCTCTCGCGCTGTTTTATCTGCTCTCTCCTCTCGCGCTGTTTTATCTGCTCTCTCCTCTCGCGCTGTTTTATCTGCACCCTCCTCTCGCGCTGTTTTATCTGCTGCCTCCTCTCTCGCTGTTTTGTCTGCTCTCTCCTCTCGCGCTGTTTTATCTGATTTCTCCTCTCGCGCTGTTTTATCTGATCTCTCCTCTCGCGCTGCTTTATCTGCTCTCTCCTCTCGCGCTGTTTTATCTTTCCCTCCTCTCGCACTGTTTTATCTGCTCCCTCCTCTCGTGCTGTTTTAACTGCTCCCTCCTCTCACGCTGTTTTATCTGCTCTCTTCTCTCACGCTGTTTTATCTGCTCCCTCCTCTCACACTGTTTTATCTGCTCCCTCCTCTCTCACTGTTTGACCTGCTCTCTCCCCTCGCGCTGTTTTATCTGCTCCCTCCTCTCGCACTGTATTATCTGCTCTCTTCTCTCGCGCTGTTTTATCTGCACCATCGTTTCACACTGTTTAATCTGCTCTCTCCTCTCGCGCTGTTTTATCTGCTCCCTCCTCTCCCGCTGTTTTATCTGCTCTCTCCTCTCGCGCTGTTTTATCTGCTCTCTTCTCTCCAGCTGTTTTATCTGCTCCCTCCTCTCGCACTGTTTTATCTGCTCTCTCCTCTCGCGCTGTTTTATCTGCTCCCCCCTCTCACACTGTTTTATCTGCTCCCTCGTCTCGCGCTGTTTTATCTGCTCCCTCCACTCGCGCTGTTTTATCTGCTCTCTCCTCTCCCGCTGTTTCATATGCTCCCTCCTCTCGCTCCTTTTTATCTGCTCCCTCCTCTCGCTCTTTTTTATCTGCTCCCTCCTCTCGCGCTGTTTTATCTGCTATCTCCTCTCGCGCTGTTTTATCTGCTCTCTCCTCTCGCGCTGTTTTATCTGCTCCCTCCTCTCGCGCTGTTTTATCTGCTCTCTTCTCTCCAGCTGTTTTATCTGCACTCTCCTCTCGCACTGTTTTATCTGCCACCTCCTCTCGCGCTGTTTTATCTGCTCTCTCCTCTAGTGTTGTTTTTTCTGCTCTCTCCTCTCGCGCTGTTTTATCTGCTCTCTCCTCTCGCGCTGTTTTATCTGCTCCCTCCTTTCTCGCGCTGTTTATCTGCGCCCTCCGGTCGCACTGTTTTATCTGCTCTCTTCTCTCGCGCTGTTTTATCTGCTCCCTCCTCTCACACTGTGTTATCTGCTCCCTCCTCCTGCGCTGTTTTATCTGCTCCTTCCTCTCGCGCTGTTTTATCTGCTCTCTTCTCTCACGCTGTTTTATCTGTTCCCTCCTCTCACACTGTTTTATCTGCTCCCTCCTCTCACACTGTTTTATCTGCTCTCTCCTCTCGCGCTGTTTTATCTGCTCCCTCCTCTCGCGCTGTATTATCTTCTCTCTTCTCTCGCGCTGTTTTATCTGCTCCCTCCTTTCACACTGTTTTATCTGCTGTCTCCTCTCGCGCTGTTTTATCTGCTCCGTCCTCCCCCGCTGTTTTATCTGCTCTCTCCTCTCGCGCTGTTTTATCTGCTCTCTTCTCTCCAGCTGTTTTATCTGGTCTCTTCTCTCCAGCTGTTTTATCTGCTCCCTCCTCTCGCGCTGTTTTATCTGCTCCCTCCTCTCGCGCTGTTTTATCTGCTTTCTCCTCTCACGCTGTTATATCTGCTACCCCCTCTCATGCTCTTTTATCTGCTCTCTCCTCTCGCGCTGTTTTATCCGCTCCCTCCTCTCCCGCTCTTTTATCTGCTCTCTCCTCTCGCGCTGTTTTATCTGCTCCATCCTCTCGCGCTGTTTTATCTGCTCTCTCCTCTCGCGATGTTTTATCTGCTCCTTCCTCTCCCACTGTTTTATCTGCTCTCTCCTCTCGCGCTGTTTTATCTGCTCCCTCCTCTCCCCCTGTTTTCTCTGCTCTCTCCTCTCCTGCTGTTTTATCTGCTCTCTCCTCTCCCGCTGTTTTATCTGCTCTCTCCTCTTGAGCTGTTTTATCTGCTCTCTCCTCTCCCGCTGTTTTATCTGCTCACTCCTCTCGCGCTGTTTTATCTGTTCTCTCCTCTCGCGCAGATTTATCTGCTCCCTCCTCTCGCGCTGTTTTATCTGCTGTCTCCTCTCGCGCTGTTTTATCTGCTCCCTCCTCTCGCGCTGTTTTATCTGCTCTCTCCTCTAGTGCTGTTTTATCTGCTCTCTCCTCTCGCGCTGTTTTATCTGCTCTCTCCTCTCGCGCTGTTTTATCTGCTCTCTCCTCTCGCGCTGTTTTATCTGCTCCCTCCTTTCTCGTGCTGTTTATCTGCTCCCTCCGCTCGCACTGTTTTAACTGTTCTCTTTTCTCGCGCTGTTTAATCTGCTCCCTCGTCTCGCGCTGTTTATTCTGCACTCTCCACTCGCGCTGTTTTATCTGATCCCTACTCTCACGCTGTTTTATCTGCTCCCTCCTCCCGCGCTGTTTTATCTGCTCCCTCCTCTGACACTGTTTTATCTGCTCCCTCCTCTCGCGCTGTTTTATCTGCTCCCTCCTCTCACACTGCATTATCTGCTCCCTCCTCTCCCGCTGTTTTATCTGCTCCCTCCTCTCACACTGTTTTATCTGCTCCCTCCTCTCGCGCTGTTTTATCTGCTCCCTCCTCTCACACTGTTTTATCTGCTCCCTGCTCTCCCGCTGTTTTATCTGCTCCCTCGGCTCACACTGTTTTATCTGCTCCCTCCTCTCACGCTGTTTTATCTGCTCCCTCCTCTCACACTGTTTTATCTGCTCCCTCCACTCCCGCTGTTTTATCTGCTCCCTCCTCTCACACTGTTTTATCTGCTCCCGCCTCTCACACTGTTTTATCTGCTCCCTCCTCTCGCGCTGTTTTATCTGCTCTCTCCTCTCGCGCTGTATTATCTGCTCCCACCCCTCGCATTGTTTTATCTGCTCTCTCCTCTCCTGCTGTTTTCTCTGCTCCCTCCTCTCGCCCTGTTTTATCTGCTCTCTCCTCTCGCGCTGTTTTATCTGCTCCCTCCTCTCGCGCTGTTTTATCTGCTCCCTCCTCTCGCGCTGTTTTATCTGCTTTCTCCTCTCGTCCTGTTTTATCTGCTCCCTCCTCTCGTGCTGTTTTATCTGCTCCCTCCTCTCGCGCTGTTTTATCTGCTCTCTCCTCTCCTGCTGTTTTATCTGCTCTCTTCTCTCCAGCTGTTTTATCTGCAATCTCCTCTCGCGCTGTTTTATCTGCTCTCTCGCCTCGCGCTCTTTAATCTGCTCCCTCCTCTCGCGCTGTTTTATCTGCTCCCACCTCTCACGCTGTTTTATCTGCTCCCTCCTCTCGCGCTGTTTTATCTGCTCCCTCCTCTCGCGCTGTTTTAACTGCTCCCTCCTCTCGCGCTGTTTTATCTGCTCCCAACTCTCGCGCTCTTTTATCTGCTCTCTCCTCTCGCTCTGTTTTATCTGCTCTCTCCTCTCGCGCTGTTTCATATGCTCCCTCCTCTCGCTCTGTTTCATCTGCTCTCTCCTCTTGCGCTGCTTTATCTGCTCTCTCCTCTCGCGCTGTTTTATCTTCTCCCTCCTCTCGCGCTGTTTTACTGCTCTCTCCTATCGCGCTGTTTTATCTACTCCCACCTCTCGCGCTGTTTTATCTGCTCTCTCCTCTCGCGCCTGTTTTATCTGCTCTCTCCTCTCCCGCTGTTTTATCTGCTCTCTCCTCTCGCGCTGTTTTATCTGCTCTTTCCTCTCCCGCTGTTTTATCTGCTACCTCCTCTCGCGGTGTATTATCTGCTCTCTCCTCTCGCGCTGTTTTATCTGCTCCCTCCTCTCACGCTGTTTAATCTGCTCTCTCCTCTCGCGCAGTTTTATCTGCTCCCTCCTCTCGCGCTGTTTTATCTGCTCCCTCCTCTCGCACTGTTTTATCTGCTCTCTCCTCTAGTGCTGTTTTTTCTGCTCTCTCCTCTCACGCTGTTTTATCTGCTCCCTCCTCTCGCGCTGTTTTATCTGCTCTCTCCTCTCACGCTGTTTTGTCTGCTCCCTCCCCTCGCGCTGTTTTATCTGCTCTCTCCACTCGCGCTGTTTTATCTGCACCCTCCTCTCGCGCTGTTTTATCTGCACTCTCCTCTCACGCTGTTTTATCTGCTCTCTCCCCTCGCGCTGTTTTATCTTCTCCCTCCTCTCGCGCTGTTTTATCTGCTCTCTCCCCTCGCGCTGTTTTATCTGCTCTCTCCTCTCGCGCTGTTTTCTCTGCTCCCTCCTCTCGCGCTGTTTTATCTGCTGCCTCCTCTCACGCTGATTTATCTGCTCCCTCCTCTCGCGTTGTTTTATCTGCTCCCTCCTCTCGCGCTGTTTTATCTGCTCCCACCTCTCCCGCTGTTTTATCTGCTCTCCCCTCTCGCTCTCGCTTATCTGCTCTCTCCTCTCGCGCTGTTCTATCTACTCCCTCCTCTCGCGCTGTTTTATCTGCTCCCTCCTCTCGCGCTGTTTTATCTGCTCTCTCCTCTCCTGCTGTTTATCTGCTCCCTCCTCTCGCGCTGTTTTATCTGCTCACTCCTCTCGCACTGTATAACTACTCCCTACTCTCGCGCTGTTTTATCTGCTCCCTCCTCTCACACTGTTTTATCTGCTCTCTCCTCTTGCACTGTTTTATCTTCTCCCTCCTCTCGCGCTGTTTTATCTGCTACCTCCTCTCGCGCTGTTTTATCTGCTCTCTCCTCTCGTGCTGTTTTATCTAATCCCTCCTCTCGTGCTGTTTAATCTGTTCGCTCCTCTCGCACTGTTTTATCTGCTCTCTCCTCTCGCGCTGTTTTATCTGCTCTCTCCTCTCGCGCTGTTTTATCTGCTCCCTCCTCTCACGGTGTTTTATCTGCTCTCTCCTCTCCCGCTGTTTTATCAGCTCCCTCCTCTGGCGCTGTATCATCTGCTCTCTCCTCTCGCGCTGTTTTATCCGCTCCCTCCTCTCACGCTGTTTTAACTGTTCCCTCCTCTCGCGCTGTTTTATCTGCTCCCTCCTCTCGCGCTGTTTTATCTGCTCCCACCTCTCGTGCTGTTTTATCTGCTCCCTCCTCTCGCTCAGTTTTATCTGCTCTCTCCTCTCGCGCTGTTTCATATGCTCCCACCTCTCTCTCATTTTCATCTGCTCCCTCCTCTCCCTCTTTTTTATCTGCTCCCTCCTCTCGCGCTGTTTTATCTGCTCTCTCCTCTCGTGCTGTTTTATCTGCTCTCTCCTCTCGCACTGTTTTATCTGCTCCCTCCTCTCGCGCTGTTTTATCTGCTCTCTCCTCTCCCGCTGTTTTATCTGCTCTCTTCTCTCCAGCTGTTTTATCTGCACTCTCCTCTCGCGTTGTTTTATCTGCCCTCTCCTCTCGTGCTGTTTTATCTGCTATCTCCTCTCCCGCTGTTTTATCTGGTCTCTTCTCTCTAGCTGTTTTATCTGCTCCCTCCTCTCGCGCTGTTTTATATGCTCCCTCCTCTCGCGCTGTTTTATCTGCTTTCTCCTCTCGCGCTGTTTTATCTGCTCCCTCCTCTCGCGCTGTTTTATCTGCTCTCTCGCCACGCGCTGTTTTATCTGCTCCCTCCTCTCGCGCTGTTTTATTTGCTCCCACCTCTCACGCTGTTTTATCTGCTCCCTCCTCTCGCGCTGTTTTATCTGCTCCCTCCTCTCGCGCTGTTTTATCTGCTCCCAAGTCTCGCGCTCTTTTAGCTGCTCTCTCCTCTCGCTCTGTTTTATCTGCTCTCTCCTCTCGCGCTGTTTCATATGCACCCTCCTCTTGCTCTGTTTCATCTGCTCCCTCCTCTCGCGCTGTTTTATCTGCTCTCACCTCTCGCGCTGTTTTACCTTCTCCCTCCTCACGCACTGTTTTACTGATCTCTCCTCTCGCGCTGTTTTATCTACTCCCCCCTCTAGCACTGTTTTATCTGCTCTCTCCTCTCGCGCTGTTTTATCTGCTCTCTCCTCTCCTGCTGTTTTATCTGCTCTCGCCTCTCGCGCTGTTTTATCTGCTCTCTCCTCTCCCGCTGTTTTATCTGCTACCTCCTCTCGCGGTGTTTTATCTGCTCTCTCCTCTCGCGCTGTTTTATCTGCTCCCTCCTCTCACGCTGTTTAATCTGTTCTCTCCTCTCGCGCTGTTTTATCTGCTCCCTCCTCTCACGCTGCTTTCTATGCTCCCTCCTCTCGCGCTGTTTTATCTGCTCTCTCCTCTAGTGCTGTTTTTTCTGCTCTCTCCTCTCGCGCTGTTTTATCTGCTCTCTCCTCTCGCGCTGTTTTATCTGCTCCCTCCTTTCTCGCGCTGTTTATCTGCTCCCTCCGGTCGCACTGTTTTATCTGCTCTCTTCTCTCGCGCTGTTTTATCAGCTCCCTCCTCTCACACTGTTTTATCTGCTCCCTCCTCCCGCACTGTTTTATCTGCTCCTTCCTCTCGCGCTGTTTTATCTGCTCTCTTCTCTCACGCTTTTTTATCTGCTCCCTCCTCTCGCGCTGTCTTATCTGCTCCCTCCTTTCGCGCTGTTTTATCTGCTACCCCCTCTCATGCTCTTTTATCTGCTCCCTCCTCTCGCGCTGTTTTATCTGCTCCCTCCTCTCGCGCTGTTTTATCTGCTATCTCCTCTCAGGCTGTTTTATCTGCTACCCCCTCTCGCGCTGTATTATCTGCTCGCTCCTCTCGCGCTGTTTTATCTGCTCCCTCCTCTCGCGCTGTTTTATCTACTCTCTCCTCTCCCACTGTTTTATCTGCTCCCACCTCTCACGTTGTTTTATCTGCTCCCTCCTCTCGCGCTTTTTTATCTGCTCCCTCCTTCGCGCTGCCTTATCTGCTCCCTCCTCTCGCGCTGTTTTATCTGCTACCCCCTCTCATGCTCTTTTATCTGCTCTCTCCTCTCGCGCTGTTTTATCCGCTCCCTCCTCTCCCGCTGTTTTATCTGCTCTCTCCTCTTGCGCTGGTTTATCTGCTCCATCCTCTCGCGCTGTTTTATCTGCTCTCTCCTCTCGCGATGTTTTATCTGCTCCATCCTCTCCCGCTGTTTTATCTGCTCTCTCCTCTCGCACTGTTTTATCTGCTCTCTCCTCTCCCGCTGTTTTCTCTGCTCTCTCCTCTCCTGCTGTTTTATCTGCTCCCTCCTCTCGTGCTGTTTTATCTGTTCTCTCCTCTCGCACTGTTTTATCTGCTCTCTCCCCTCACACTGTTTTATCTGCTCCCTCCTCTCGTGCTGTTTTAACTGCTCTCTCCTCTCGCGCTGTTTTATCTGCTCTCTCCTCTCGCGCTGTTTTATCTGCTCTCTCCTTTCCCGATATTTTATCTGCTCCCTCCTCTCGCGCTGTTTTATCTGCTCCCTCCTCTCACGCTGTTTTATCTGCTCTCTCCTCTCCCGCTGTTTTATCTACTCCCTCCTCTGGTGCTGTTTTATCTGCTCTCTCATCTCGCGGTGTTTTATTCACTCCCTCCTCTCGCGCTGTTTTATCTGCTCTCTCCTCTCCCGCTGTTTTATCTGCTCTCTCCTCTCGCGTTGTTTTATCTGCTCCCTCCTCTCACGCTGTTTTATCAGCTCCCTCCTCTCTCGCTTTTTTGTCTGCTCTCTCCTCTCGCGCTGTTTGATCTGATCTCTCCTCTCGCGCTGTTTTACCTCATTTCTCCTCTCGCGCTGTTTTATCTGCTCTCTCCTCTCGCGCTGTTTTATCTTCTCCCTCCTCTCGCGCTATTTTATCTGCTCCCTCCTCTCGCGCTGTTTTATCTGCTCCCTCCTCTCGCTCTGTTTTATCTGCTCTCTCCTGTCACGCTGTTTTATCTGCTCTCTCCTCTCGCGCTGTTTTTTCTGCTCTCTCCTCTCGCGCTGTATTATCTGCTCTCTCCTCTCCCGCTGTTTTATTTGCTACCTCCTCTCGCGCTGTTTTATCTGCTCTCTCCTCTCGCGCTGTTTTATCTGCTCCCTCCTCTCGCGCTGTTTTATCTGCTCTCTCCTCTCGCGCTGTTTTATCTGCTCCCTCCTCTCGCGCTGTTTTATCTGCTCCCTCCTCTCGCGCTGTTTTATCTGCTCCCTCCTCTCGCGCTGTTTTATCTGCTCTCTCCTCAAGTGCTGTTTTTTCTTCTCTCTCCTCTCGCGCTGTTTTATCTGCTCTCTCCTCTCGCGCTGTTTTATCTGCACCCTCCTTTCTCGCGCTGTTTATCTGCTCCCTCCGCTCCCACTGTTTTATCTGCTCTCGTCTTTTGCGCTGTTTTATCTGCTCCCTCCTCTCACACTGTTTTATCTGCTCCCTCCTCCCGCGCTGTTTTATCTGCTCCCTCCTCTCGCGCTGTTTTATCTGCTCTCTTCTCTCATGCTGTTTTATCTGCTCCCTCCTCTCACACTGTTTTATCTGCTCCCTCCTCTCTCACTGTTTTACCTGCTCTCTCCTCTCGCGCTGTTTTATCTGCTCCCTCCTCTCGCACTGTATTATCTGCTCTCTTCTCTCGCGCTGTTTTATCTGCACCATCGTTTCACACTGTGTAATCTGCTCTCTCCTCTCGCGCTGTTTTATCTGCTCCCTCTTCTCCCGCTGTTTTATCTGCTCTCTCCTCTCGCGCTGTTTTATCTGCTCTCTTCTCTCCAGCTGTTTTATCTGCTCCCTCCTCTCGCGCTGTTTTATCTGCTCTCTCCTCTCGCGCTGTTTTATCTGCTCCCTCGTCTCACACTGTTTTATCTGCTCCCTCGTCTCGCGCTGTTTTATCTGCTCCCTCCACTCGCGCTGTTTTATCTGCTCTCTCCTCTCCCGCTGTTTCATATGCTCCTTCCTCTCGCTCTTTTTTATCTGCTCCCTCCTCTCGCTCTTTTTTATCTGCTCTCTCCTCTCGCGCTGTTTTATCTGCTGCCTCCTCTCGCGCTGTTTTATCTGCTCTCTCCTCTCGCGCTGTTTTATCTGCACTCTCCACTTGCGCTGTTTTATCTGCCCTCTCCTCTCGCGCTGTTTCATATGCTCCCTCCTCTCGCTCTTTTTTATCTGCTCCCTCCTCTCGCTCTTTTTTATCTGCTCTCTCCTCTCGCGCTGTTATATCTGCTATCTCCTCTCGCGCTGTTTTATCTGCTCTCTTCTCTCCAGCTGTTTTATCTGCACTCTCCTCTCGCGCTGTTTTATCTGCTCTCTCCTCTCGCGCTGTTTTAACTGCTCTCTCCTCTCGCGATATTTTATCTGCACCCTCCTCTCGCGCTCTTTCATCTGCTCCCTCCTCTCGCGCTGTTTTATTTGCGCCCTCCTCTCGCACTGTTTTATCTGCTCTCTCCTCTCCCGCTGTTTTATCTGCTCTCTTCTCTCCAGCTGTTTTATCTGCACTCTCCTCTCGCGCTGTTTTATCTGCCCTCTCCTCTATTGCTGTTTTATCTGCTATCTCCTCTCCCGCTGTTTTATCTGGTCTCTTCTCACCAGCTGTTTTATCTGCTCCCTCCTCTCGCGCTGTTTTATCTGCTCCCTCCTCTCGCGCTGTTTTATCTGCTCTCTCCTCTCGCGCTGTTATATCTGCTCCACTTCTCTCGCGCTGTTTTATCTTCTCCGTCCTCTCGCGCTGTTTTATCTGCTCTCTCCTCTCCATCTGTTTTATCTGCACTCTCCTGTCGCGCTGTTTTATCTGCTCCCTCCTGTCGTTCTGTTTTATCTGCTCTCTCCTCTCACACTGTTTTATCTGCTTTCTCCTCTCGCGCTGTTTTATCTGCTCCCTGCTCTCGCACTGCTTTAACTGCTCTCTCCTCTCGCGCTGTTTTATCTGTTCCCGCCTCTCGCGCTGTTCTATCTGGTCCCTCCTCTCCCGCTGTTTTATCTGCTCTCTCCTCTCGCGCTGTTTTATCTGCTCCCTCCTGTCACACTGTTTTATCTGCTCTCTCCTCTTGCACTGTTCTTTCTGCTCCCTCCTCTCGTGCTGTTTTATCTGCTCTCTCGCCTCGCGCTGTTTTATCTGCTCCCTCCTCTCGCTCTGTTTTATCTGCTCTCTCGTCTCGCGCTGTTTTATCTGCTCCCTCCTCTCGGGCTCTTTTATCTGCTCCCTCCTCTCGCACTTTTTTATCTGCTCTCTCCTCTCACGCTGCTTTATCTGCTCCCTCCACTCGCGCTGTTTTATCTGCTCTCTCCTCTCGCCCTGTTTTATCTGCTCCCTCCTCTCGCGCTGTTTTATCTGCTCCCTCCTCTCGCGCTGTTTTATCTGCTTTCTCCTCTCACGCTGTTTTATCTGCTACCCCCTCTCATGCTCTTTTATCTGCTCTCTCCTCTCGCGCTGTTTTATTCGCTCCCTCCTCTCCCGCTGTTTTATCTGCTCTCTCCTCTCGCGCTGTTTCATCTGCTCCATCCTCTCGCGCTGTTTTATCTGCTCTCTCCTCTCGCGATGTTTTATTTGCTCCATCCTCTCCCGCTGTTTTATCTGCTCTCTCCTCTCGCGCTGTTTTATCTGCTCCCTCCTCTCCCGCTGTTTTCTCTGCTCTCTCCTCTCCCGCTGTTTTATCTGCTCCCTCCTCTCGCGCTGTTTTATCTGTTCTCTCCTCTCGCACTGTTTTATCTGCTCTCTCCCCTCACACCGTTTTATCTGCTCCCTCCTCTCGTGCTGTTTTAACTGCTCTCTCCTCTCGCGCTGTTTTATCTGCACTCTCTTCTCGCGCTGTTTTATCTGCTCTCTCCTCTCCCGATATTTTATCTGCTCCCTCATCTCGCGCTGCTTTATCTGCTCCCTACTCTCAAACTGTCGTATCTGCTCTCTCCTCTCGCACTGTTCTTTCTGCTCCCTCCTCTCACACTGTTTTATCTGCTCTCTCCTCTCGCGCTGTTTTATCTGCTCCCTCCTCTCGCGCTGTTTTATCTGCTCTCTCCTCTCTCGCTGTTTTATGTGCTCCCACCTCTCACACTGTTTTATCTGCTCTCTCCTCTCACGCTGTTTTATCTGCTCCCTCCTCTCGCGCTGTTTTATCTGCTCCCTCCTCTCTCGCTGTTTTGTCTGCTCTCTCCTCTCGCGCTGTTTTATCTGCACCCTCCTCTCGCGCTGTTTTATCTGCTCCCTCCTCTCTCGCTGTTTTGTCTGCTCTCTCCTCTCGCGCTGTTTTATCTGATTTCTCCTCTCGCGCTGTTTTATCTGATCTCTCCTCTCGCGCTGCTTTATCTGCTCTCTCCTCTCGTGCTGTTTTATGTGCTCCCTCCTCTCGCACAGTTTTATCTGCTCCCTCCACTCGTGCTGTTTTATCTGCTCCCTCCTCTCGCGCTGTTTTATCTGCTCTCTTCTCTCACGCTGTTTTATCAGCTCCCTCCTCTCACACTGTTTTATCTGCTCCCTCCTCTCTCACTTTTTTACCTGCTCTCTCCCCTCGCGCTGTTTTATCTGCTCCCTCCTCTCGCAATGTATTATCTGCTCTCTTCTCGCGCGCTGTTTTATCTGCACCATCGTTTCACACTGTTTAATCTGCTCTCTCCTCTCGCGCTGTTTTATCTGCTCCCTCCTCTCCCGCTGTTTTATCTGCTCTCTCCTCTCGCGCTGTTTTATCTGCTCTCTTCTCTCCAGCTGTTTTATCAGCTCCCTCCTCTCGCGCTGTTTTATCTGCTCTCTCCTCGCGCGCTGTTTTATCTGCTCCCTTCCTCTCACACTGTTTTATCTGCTCCCTCGTCTCGCGCTGTTTTATCTGCTCCCTCCACTCGCGCTGTTTTATCTGCTCTCTCCTCTCCCGCTGTTTCATATGTTCCCTCCTCTCGCTCCTTTTTATCTGCTCCCTCCTCTCGCTCTTTTTTATCTGCTCCCTCCTCTCGCGCTGTTTTATCTGCTATCTCCTCTCACGCTGTTTTATCTGCTCTCTGCTCTCGCGCTGTTTTATCTGCTCCCTCCTCTCGCGCTGTTTTATCTGCTCTCTTCTCTCCAGCTGTTTTATCTGCACTCTCCTCTCGCACTGTTTTATCTGCCCTCTCCTCTCACGCTGTTTTATCTGCTCTCCTCTCTAGTGCTGTATTTTCTGCTCTCTCCTCTCGCGCTGTTTTATCTGCTCTCTCTTCTCGCGCTGTTTTATCTGCTCCCTCCTTTCTCGTGCTGTTTATCTGCTCCCTCCGGTCGCACTGTTTTATCTGCTCTCTTATCTCGCGCTGTTTTATCTGCTCCCTCCTCTCACACTGTTTTATCTGCTCCCTCCTCCGCGCTGTTTTATCTGCTCCTTCCTCTCGCGCTGTTTTATCTGATTTCTCCTCTCGCGCTGTTTTATCTGATCTCTCCTCTCGCGCTGCTGTATCTGCTCTCTCCTCTCGTGCTGTTTTATGTGCTCCCTCCTCTCGCACAGTTTTATCTGCTCCCTCCACTCGTGCTGTTTTATCTGCTCCCTCCTCTCGCGCTGTTTTATCTGCTCTCTTCTCTCACGCTGTTTTATCAGCTCCCTCCTCTCACACTGTTTTATCTGCTCCCTCCTTTCACACTGTTTTTTCTCCTGTCTCCTCTCGCGCTGTTTTATCTGCTCCGTCCTCCCCTGCTGTTTTATCTGCTCTCTCCTCTCGCGCTGTTTTATTCGCTCCCTCCTCTCCCGCTGTTTTATCTGCTCTCTCCTCTCGCGCTGTTTCATCTGCTCCATCCTCTCGCGCTGTTTTATCTGCTCTCTCCTCTCGCGATGTTTTATTTGCTCCATCCTCTCCCGCTGTTTTATCTGCTCTCTCCTCTCGCGCTGTTTTATCTGCTCCCTCCTCTCCCGCTGTTTTCTCTGCTCTCTCCTCTCCCGCTGTTTTATCTGCTCCCTCCTCTCGCGCTGTTTTATCTGTTCTCTCCTCTCGCGCTGTTTTATCTGCTCTCTCCCCTCACACCGTTTTATCTGCTCCCTCCTCTCGTGCTGTTTTAACTGCTCTCTCCTCTCGCGCTGTTTTATCTGCACTCTCTTCTCGCGCTGTTTTATCTGCTCTCTCCTCTCCCGATATTTTATCTGCTCCCTCATCTCGCGCTGTTTTATCTGCTCCCTCATCTGGTGCTGTTTCATTTGCTCTCTCCTCTCGCGGTGTTTTATCCGCTCCCTCCTCTCGCGCTGTTTTATCTGCTCTCTCCTCTCCCGCTGTTTTATCTGCTCTCTCCTCTCGCGTTGTTTTATCTGCACCCTCCTCTCGCGCTGTTTTATCTGCTCCCGCCTCTCTCGCTTTTTTGTCTGCTCTCTCCTCTCGCGCTGTTTTATCTTCTCCCTCCTCTCGCGCTGTTTTATCTGCTCTCTCCTCTCCCGCTGTTTTATTTGCTACCTCCTCTCGCGCTGTTTTATCTGCTCTCTCCTCTCGCGCTGTTTTATCTGCTCTCTCCTCTCGCGCTGTTTTATCTGCTCTCTCCTCTCGCGCTGTTTTATCTGCTCCCTCCTCTCGCGCTGTTTTATCTGCTCTCTCCTCTAGTGCTGTTTTTTCTTCTCTCTCCTCTCGCGCTGTTTTATCTGCTCTCTCCTCTCGCGCTGTTTTATCTGCACCCTCCTTTCTCGCGCTGTTTATCTGCTCCCTCCGCTCCCACTGTTTTATCTGCTCTCTTCTTTTGCGCTGTTTTATCTGCTCCCTCCTCTCACACTGTTTTATCTGCTCCCTCCTCCCGCCCTGTTTTATCTGCTCCATCCTCTCGCGCTGTTTTATCTGCTCTCTTCTCTCATGCTGTTTTATCTGCTCCCTCCTCTCACACTGTTTTATCTGCTCCCTCCTCTCTCACTGTTTTACCTGCTCTCTCCTCTCGTGCTCTTTTATCTGCTCCCTCCTCTCGCACTGTATTATCTGCTCTCTTCTCTCGCGCTGTTTTATCTGCACCATCGTTTCACACTGTTTAATCTGCTCTCTCCTCTCGCGCTGTTTTATCTGCTCCCTCCTCTCCCGCTGTTTTATCTGCTCTCTCCTCTCGCGCTGTTTTCTCTGCTCTCTCCTCTCGCGCTGTTTTATCTGCTCCCTCCTCTCGCGCTGTATTATCTGTTCTCTCCTCTCACGCTGTTTTATCTGCTCTCTCCTCTCACACTGTTTTATCTGCTCCCTCCTCTCGAGCTGTTTTATCTCCTCTCGCGCTGTTATATCTGCTCCACTTCTCTCGCGCTGTTTTATCTTCTCCGTCCTCTCGCGCTGTTTTATCTGCTCTCTCCTCTCCATCTGTTTTATCTGCACTCTCCTGTCGCGTTGTTTTATCTGCACCCTCCTGTCGTTCTGTTTTATCTGCTCTCTCCTCTCACGGTGTTTTATCTGCTTTCTCGTCTCGCGCTGTTTCATCTGCTCCCTGCTCTCGCACTGCTTTAACTGCTCTCTCCTCTCGCGCTGTTTTATCTGTTCCCGCCTCTCGCGCTGTTCTATCTGGTCCCTCCTCTCCCGCTGTTTTATCTGCTTTTCTCCTCTCGCGCTGTTTTATCTGCTCCCTCCTCTCACACTGTTTTATCTGCTCTCTCCTCTCGCACTGTTCTTTCTGCTCCCTCCTCTCGTGCTGTTTTATCTGCTCTCTCGCCTCGCGCTGTTTTATCTGCTCCCTCCTCTCGCTCTGTTTTATCTGCTCTCTCGTCTCGCGCTGTTTTATCTGCTCCCTCCTCTCGGGCACTTTTATCTGCTCCCTCCTCTCGCACTTTATAATCTGCTCTCTCCTCTCACGCTGCTTTATCTGCTCCCTCCACTCGCGCTGTTTTATCTGCTCTCTCCTCTCGCCCTGTTTTATCTGCTCCCTCCTCTCGCACTGTTTTATCTGCTCTCTCCTCTCACGCTGTTTTATCTGCTCCCTCCTCTCGCGCTGCTTTATCTGCTCTCTCCTCTCACGCTGCTTTATCTGCTCTCTCCTCTCGCACTGTTCTTTCTGCTCCCTCCTCTCACACTGTTTTATCTGCTCCCTCCTCTCGCGCTGTTTTATCTGCTCTCTCCTCTCGTGCTGTTTTATGTGCTCCCGCCTCTCACACTGTTTTATCTGCTCTCTCCTCTCGTGCTGTTTTATCTGCTCCCTCCTGTCGCGCTGTTTTATCTGCTCTCTCCTCTCGTGATATTTTATCTGCACCCTCCTCTCGCGCTGTTTCATCTGCTCCCTCCTCTCGCGCTGTTTTATCTGCGCCCTCCTCTCGCGCTGTATAATCTGCTCTCTCCTCTCCCGCTGTTTTATCTGCTCTCTTCTCTCCAGCTGTTTTATCTGCACTCTCCTCTCGTGCTGTTTTATCTGCCCTCTCCTCTTTTGCTGTTTTATCTGCTATCTCCTCTCCCGCTGTTTTATCTGGTCTCTTCTCTCCAGCTGTTTTATCTGCTCCCTCCTCTCGCGCTGTTTTATCTGCTCCCTCCTCTCGCGCTGTTTTATCTGCTTTCTCCTCTCGCGTTGTTTTATCTGCTCCCTCCTCTCGCGCTGTATTATCTGTTCTCTCCTCTCGCGCTGTTTTATCTGCTCTCTCCTCTCACACTGTTTTATCTGCTCCCTCCTCTCGAGCTGTTTTATCTGCTCTCTCCTCTCGCGCTGTTATATCTGCTCCACTTCTCTCGCGCTGTTTTATCTTCTCCGTCCTCTCGCGCTGTTTTATCTGCTCTCTCCTCTCCATCTGTTTTATCTGCACTCTGCTTTCGTGCTGTTTTATCTGCTCCCTCCTGTCGTTCTGTTTTATCTGCTCTCTCCTCTCAAGCTGTTTTATCTGCTTTCTCCTCTCGCGCTGTTTTATCTGCTCGCTGCTCTCGCACTGCTTTAACTGCTCTCTCCTCTCGCGCTGTTTTATCTGTTCCCGCCTCTCGCGCTGTTCTATCTGGTCCCTCCTCTCCCGCTGTTTTATCTGCTCTCTCCTCTCGCGCTGTTTTATCTGCTCCCTCCTCTCACACTGTTTTATCTGCTCTCTCCACTCGCACTGTTCTTTCTGCTCCCTCCTCTTGTGCTGTTTTATCTGCTCTCTCGCCTCGCGCTGTTTTATCTGCTCCCTCCTCTCGCTCTGTTTTATCTGCTCTCTCGTCTCGCGCTGTTTTATCTGCTCTCTCCTCTCGTGCTGTTTTATGTGCTCCCTCCTCTCGCACAGTTTTATCTGCTCCCTCCACTCGTGCTGTTTTATCTGCTCCCTCCTCTCGCGCTGTTTAATCTGCTCTCTTCTCTCAAGCTGTTTTATCAGCTCCCTCCTCTCACACTGTTTTATCTGCTCCCTCCTCTCTCACTTTTTTACCTGCTCTCTCCCCTCGCGCTGTTTTATCTGCTCCCTCCTCTCGCAATGTATTATCTGCTCTCTTCTCGCGCACTGTTTTATCTGCACCATCATTTCACACTGTTTAATCTGCTCTCTCCTCTCGCGCTGTTTTATCTGCTCCCTCCTCTCCCGCTGTTTTATCTGCTCTCTCCTCTCGCGCTGTTTTATCTGCTCTCTTCTCTCCAGCTGTTTTATCTGCTCCCTCCTCTCGCGCTGTTTTATCTGCTCTCTCCTCTCGCGCTGTTTTATCTGATCCCTCCTCTCACACTGTTTTATCTGCTCCCTCGTCTCGCGCTGTTTTATCTGCTCCCTCCACTCGCGCTGTTTTATCTGCTCTCTCCTCTCCCGCTGTTTCATATGTTCCCTCCTCTCGCTCCTTTTTATCTGCTCCCTCCTCTCGCTCTTTTTTATCTGCTCCCTCCTCTCGCGCTGTTTTATCTGCTATCTCCTCTCACGCTGTTTTATCTGCTCTCTCCTCTCGCGCTGTTTTATCTGCTCTCTCCTCTCGCGCTGTTTTATCTGCTCCCTGCTTTCTCGCGCTGTTTATCTACTCCCTCCGGTCGCACTGTTTTATCTGCTCTCTTCTCTCGCGCTGTTTTATCTGCTCCCTCCTCTCACACTGCTTTATCTGCTCCCTCCTCCCGCGCTGTTTTATCTGCTCCCTCCTCTCACACTGTTTTATCTGCTCCCTCCTCTCACACTGTTTTATCTGCTCCCTCCTCTCACACTGTTTTATCTGCTCTCTCCTCTCGTGCTGTTTTATCTGCTCCCTCCTCTCGCGCTGTATTATCTTCGCTCTTCTCTCGCGCTGTTTTATCTGCTCCCTCCTTTCACACTGTTTTTTCTGCTGTCTCCTCTCGCGCTGTTTTATCTGCTCTGTCCTCCCCTGCTGTTTTATCTGCTCTCTCCTCTCGCGCTGTTTTATCTGCTCTCTTCTCTCCAGCTGTTTTATCTGGTCTCTTCTCTCCAGCTGTTTTATCTGCTCCCTCCTCTCGCGCTGTTTTATCTGCTCCCTCCTCTCACGCTGTTTTATCTGCTTTCTCCTCTCACGCTGTTTTATCTGCTACCCCCTCTCATGCTCTTTTATCTGCTCTCTCCTCTCGCGCTGTTTTATCCGCTCCCTCCTCTCCCGCTGTTTTATCTGCTCTCTCCTCTCACGCTGTTTTATCTGCTCCATCCTCTCGCGCTGTTTTATCTGCTCTCTCCTCTCGCGATGTTTTATCTGCTCCATCCTCTCCCGCTGTTTTATCTGCTCTCTCCTCTCGCGCTGTTTTATCTGCTCCCTCCTCTCCCGCTGTTTTCTCTGCTCTCTCCTCTCCCGCTGTTTTATCTGCTCCCTCCTCTCGCGCTGTTTTATCTGTTCTCTCCTCTCGCGCTGTTTTATCTGCTCTCTCCCCTCACACCGTTTTATCTGCTCCCTCCTCTCGTGCTGTTTTAACTGCTCTCTCCTCTCGTGCTGTTTTATCTGCACTCTCTTCTCCCGCTGTTTTATCTGCTCTCTCCTCTCCCGATATTTTATCTGCTCCCTCATCTCGCGCTGTTTTATCTGCTCCCTCATCTGGTGCTGTTTCATCTGCTCTCTCCTCTCGCGGTGTTTTATCCGCTCCCTCCTCTCGCGCTGTTTTATCTGCTCTCTCCTCTCCCGCTGTTTTATCTGCTCTCTCCTCTCGCGTTGTTTTATCTGCTCCCTCCTCTCGCGCTGTTTTATCTGCTCCCGCCTCTCTCGCTTTTTTGTCTGCTCTCTCCTCTCGCGCTGTTTTATCTTCTCCCTCTTCTCGCGCTGTTTTATCTGCTCTCTCCTCTCCCGCTGTTTTATTTGCTACCTCCTCTCGCGCTGTTTTATCTGCTCTCTCCTCTCGCGCTGTTTTATCTGCTCTCTCCTCTCGCGCTGTTTTATCTGCTCTCTCCTCTCGCGCTGTTTTATCTGCTCCCTCCTCTCGCGCTGTTTTATCTGCTCCCTCCTCTCGCGCTGTTTTATCTGCTCTCTCCTCTAGTGCTGTTTTTTCTTCTCTCTCCTCTCGCGCTGTTTTATCTGCTCTCTCCTCTCGCGCTGTTTTATCTGCACCCTCCTTTCTCGCGCTGTTTATCTGCTCCCTCCGCTCCCACTGTTTTATCTGCTCTCTTCTTTTGCGCTGTTTTATCTGCTCCCTCCTCTCACACTGTTTTATCTGCTCCCTCCTCCCGCCCTGTTTTATCTGCTCCCTCCTCTCGCGCTGTTTTATCTGCTCTCTTCTCTCATGCTGTTTTATCTGCTCCCTCCTCTCACACTGTTTTATCTGCTCCCTCCTCTCTCACTGTTTTACCTGCTCTCTCCTCTCGCGCTGTTTTATCTGCTCCCTCCTCTCGCACTGTATTATCTGCTCTCTTCTCTCGCGCTGTTTTATCTGCACCATCGTTTCACACTGTTTAATCTGCTCTCTCCTCTCACGCTGTTTTATCTGCTCCCTCCTCTCCCGCTGTTTTATCTGCTCTCTCCTCTCGCGCTGTTTTCTCTGCTCTCTCCTCTCGCGCTGTTTTATCTGCTCCCTCCTCTCGCGCTGTATTATCTGTTCTCTCCTCTCACGCTGTTTTATCTGCTCTCTCCTCTCACACTGTTTTATCTGCTCCCTCCTCTCGAGCTGTTTTATCTCCTCTCGCGCTGTTATATCTGCTCCACTTCTCTCGCGATGTTTTATCTTCTCCGTCCTCTCGCGCTGTTTTATCTGCTCTCTCCTCTGCATCTGTTTTATCTGCACTCTCCTGTCGCGCTGTTTTATCTGCTCCCTCCTGTCGTTCTGTTTTATCTGCTCTCTCCTCTCACGGTGTTTTATCTGCTTTCTCCTTTCGTGCTGTTTCATCTGCTCCCTGCTCTCGCACTGCTTTAACTGCTCACTCCTCTCGCGCTGTTTTATCTGTTCCCCCCTCTCGCGCTGTTCTATCTGGTCCCTCCTCTCCCGCTGTTTTATCTGCTTTTCCCCTCTCGCGCTGTTTTATCTGCTCCCTCCTCTCACACTGTTTTATCTGCTCTCTCCTCTCGCACTGTTCTTTCTGCTCCCTCCTCTCGTGCTGTTTTATCTGCACTCTCGCCTCGCGCTGTTTTATCTGCTCCCTCCTCTCGCTCTGTTTTATCTGCTCTCTCGTCTCGCGCTGTTTTATCTGCTCCCTCCTCTCGGGCACTTTTATCTGCTCCCTCCTCTCGCGCTTTTTTATCTGCTCTCTCCTCTCACGCTGCTTTATCTGCTCCCTCCACTCGCGCTGTATTATCTGCTCTCTCCTCTCGCCCTGTTTTATCTGCTCCCTCCTCTCGCACTGTTTTATCTGCTCTCTCCTCTCACGCTGTTTTATCTGCTCCCTCCTCTCGCGCTGCTTTATCTGCTCCCTACTCTCAAACTGTCGTATCTGCTCTCTCCTCTCGCACTGTTCTTTCTGCTCCCTCCTCTCACACTGTTTTATCTGCTCTCTCCTCTCGCGCTGTTTTATCTGCTCCCTCCTCTCGCGCTGTTTTATCTGCTCTCTCCTCCCGCGCTGTTTTATGTGCTCCCGCCTCTCACACTGTTTTATCTGCTCTCTCCTCTCGCGCTGTTTTATCTGCTCCCTCCTGTCGCGCTGTTTTATCTGCTCTCTCCTATCGTGATATTTTATCTGCACCCTCCTCTCGCGCTGTTTCATCTGCTCCCTCCTCTCGCGCTGTTTTATCTGCGCCCTCCTCTCGCGCTGTATAATCTGCTCTCTCCTCTCCCGCTGTTTTATCTGCTCTCTTCTCTCCAGCTGTTTTATCTGCACTCTCCTCTCGTGCTGTTTTATCTGCCCTCTCCTCTTTTGCTGTTATATCTGCTATCTCCTCTCCCGCTGTTTTATCTGGTCTCTTCTCTCCAGCTGTTTTATCTGCTCCCTCCTCTCGCGCTGTTTTATCTGCTCCCTCCTCTCGCGCTGTTTTATCTGCTTTCTCCTCTCGCGTTGTTTTATCTGCTCCCTCCTCTCGCGCTGTATTATCTGTTCTCTCCTCTCGCGCTGTTTTATCTGCTCTCTCCTCTCACACTGTTTTATCTGCTCCCTCCTCTCGAGCTGTTTTATCTGCTCTCTCCTCTCGCGCTGTTATATCTGCTCCACTTCTCTCGCGCTGTTTTATCTTCTCCGTCCTCTCGCGCTGTTTTATCTGCTCTCTCCTCTCCATCTGTTTTATCTGCACTCTCCTTTCGTGCTGTTTTATCTGCTCACTGCTCTCGCACTGCTTTATCTGGTCTCTCCTCTCGCGCTGTTTTATCTGCTCCCTCCTCTCACACTGTTTTATCTGCTCTCTCCACTTGCACTGTTCTTTCTGCTCCCTCCTCTCGTGCTGTTTTATCTGCTCTCTCGCCTCGCGCTGTTTTATCTGCTCCCTCCTCTCGCTCTGTTTTATCTGCTCTCTCGTCTCGCGCTGTTTTATCTGCTCCCTCCTCTCGGGCACTTTTATCTGCTCCCTCCTCTCGCACTTTTTTATCTGCTCTCTCCTCTCACGCTGCTTTATCTGCTCCACGCACTCGTGCTGTTTTATCTGCTCTCTCCTCTCGCCCTGTTTTATCTGCTCCCTCTTCTCGCACTGTTTTTTCTGCTCTCTCCTCTCACGCTGTTTTATCTGCTCCCTCCTCTCGCGCTGCTTTATCTGCTCCCTACTCTCAAACTGTCGTATCTGCTCTCTCCTCTCGCGCTGTTTTATGTGCTCCCACCTCTCACACTGTTTTATCTGCTCTCTCCTCTCGCGCTGTTTTATCTGCTCCCTCCTCTCGCGCTGTTTTATATGCTCTCTCCTCTTGCGCTGTTTTATGTGCTCCCGCCTCTCACACTGTTTTATCTGCTCTCTCCTCTCGTGCTGTTTTATGTGCTCCCTCCTCTCGCGCTGTTTTATCTGCTCTCTCCTCTCGCGCTGTTTTATCTGCTCTCTCCTCTCGCGCTGTTTTATCTGCTCTCTCCTCTCGCGCTGTTTTATCTGCTCCCTCCTTTCTCGTGCTGTTTATCTGCTCCCTCCGCTCGCACTGTTTTAACTGCTCTCTTTTCTCGCGCTGTTTAATCTGCTCCCTCGTCTCGCGCTGTTTATTCTGCACTCTCCACTCGCGCTGTTTTATCTGATCCCTCCTCTCACGCTGTTTTATCTGCTCCCTCCTCCCACGCTGTTTTATCTGCTCCCTCCTCTGAGACTGTTTTATCTGCTACCTCCTCTCGCGCTGTTTTATCTGCTCCCTCCTCTCACACTGCTTCATCTGCTCCCTCCTCTCCCGCTGTTTTATCTGCTCCCTCCTCTCACACTGTTTTATCTGCTCCCTCCTCTTGCGCTGTTTTATCTGCTCCCTCCTCTCACACTGTTTTATCTGCTCCCTGCTCTCCCGCTGTTTTATCTGCTCCCTCGGCTCACACTGTTTTATCTGCTCCCTCCTCTCACGCTGTTTTATATGCTCCCTCCTCTCACACTGTTTTATCTGCTCCCTCCACTCCCGCTGTTTTATCTGCTCCCTCCTCTCACCCTGTTTATCTGCTCCCGCCTCTCACACTGATTTATCTGCTCCCTCCTCTCGCGCTGTTTAATCTGCTCTCTCCTCTCGCGCTGTATTATCTGCTCCCTCCCCTCGCATTGTTTTATCTGCTCTCTCCTCTCCTGCTGTTTTCTCTGCTCCCTCCTCTCGCCCTGCTTTATCTGCTCCCTCCTCTCGCGCTGTTTTATCTGCTCCCTCCTCTCGCGCTGTTTTATCTGCTCTCTCCTCTCGCGCTGTTTTATCTGCTCCCTCCTCTCACGCTTTTTTCTCTGCTCCTTCCTCTCGCGCTGCTTTATCTTCTCCCTCCTCTCGCGCTGTTTTATTTTCTCTCTCCTCTCGCGCTGTTTTCTCTGCTCTCTCCTCTCGTGCTGTTTTATCTGCACCCTCCTCTCGCGCTGTTTAATCTGTTCTCTCCTCTACCGCTGTTTTATCTGCTCTCTCCTCTCGCGCTGCTTTATGTGCTCTCTCCTCTCGCGCTGTTTTATGTGCTCCCTCCTCTCGCACAGTTTTATCTGCTCCCTCCTCTCGTGCTGTTTTATCTGCTCCCTCCTCTCGCGCTGTTTTATCTGCTCTCTTCTCTCACGCTGTTTTATCTGCTCCCTCCTCTCACACTGTTTTATCTGCTCCCTCCTCTCTCACTGTTTTACCTGCTCTCTCCTCTCGCGCTGTTTTATCTGCTCCCTCCTCTCGCACTGTATTATCTGCTCTCTCCTCTCGCGCTGTTTTATCTGCACCATCGTTTCACACTGTTTAATCTGCTCTCTCCTCTCGCGCTGTTTTATCTGCTCCCTCCTCTCCCGCTGTTTAATCTGCTCTCTCCTCTCGCGCTGTTTTATCTGCTCTCTTCTCTCCAGCTGTTTTTTCTGCTCCCTCCTCTCGCGCTGTTTAATCAGCTCTCTCCTCTCGCGCTGTTTTATCTGCTCCCTCCTCTCACACTGTTTTATCTGCTCCCTCATCTCGCGCTGTTTTATCTGCTCCCTCCACTTGCGCTGTTTTATCTGCTCTCTCCTCTCCCGCTGTTTTTTCTGCTCCCTCCTCTCGCGCTGTTTTATCTGCTCCCTCCTCTCGCGCTGCTTTATCTGCTCCCTCCTGTCGCGCTGTTTTATCTGCTCTCTTATCTCACGCTGTTTTATCTGCTCCCTCCTCTCACACTGTTTTATCTGCTCTCTCCTCTCACACTGTTTTATCTGCTCTCTCCTCTCGCGCTGTTTTATCTGCTCCCTCCTCTCGTGCTGTATTATCTGCTCTCTTCTCTCGCCCTGTGTTATCTTCTCCGTCCTCTTGCGCTGTTTTATCTGCTCTCTCCTCTCCATCTGTTTTATCTGCACTCTCCTTTCGCGCTGTTTTATCTGCTCCCTCCTGTCGTTCTGTTTTATCTGCTCCCTCCTCTCGTGCTGTATTATCTGCTCTCTTCTCTCGCCCTGTTTTATCTTCTCCGTCCTCTTGCGCTGTTTTATCTGCTCTCTCCTCTCCATCGGTTTTATCTGCACTCTCCTTTCGCGCTGTTTTATCTGCTCCCTCCTGTCGTTCTGTTTTATCTGCTCTCTCCTCTCACGCTGTTTTATCTGCTTTCTCCTCTCGCGCTGTTTTATCTGCTCCCTGCTCTCGCACTGCTTTAACTGCTCTCTCCTCTCGCGCTGTTTTATCTGTTCCCGCCTCTCGCGCTGTTCTATCTGGTCCCTCCTCTCCCACTGTTTTATCTGCTCTCTCCTCTCGCGCTGTTTTATCTGCTCCCACCTCTCACACTGTTTTATCTGCTCTCTCCTCTCGCACTGTTCTTTCTGCTCCCTCCTCTCGTGCTGTTTTATCTGCTCTCTCGCCTCGCGCTGTTTTATCTGCTCCCTCCTCTCGCTCTGTTTTATCTGCTCTCTCGTCTCGCGCTGTTTTATCTGCTCCCTCCTCTCGGGCACTTTTATCTGCTCCCTCCTCTCGCGCTTTTTTATCTGCTCTCTCCTCTCACGCTGCTTTATCTGCTCCCTGCACTCGCGCTGTTTTATCTGCTCTCTCCTCTCGCCCTGTTTTAACTGCTCCCTCCTCTCGCACTGTTTTATCTGCTCTCTCCTCTCACGCTGTTTTATCTGCTCCCTCCTCTCGCGCTGCTTTATCTGCTCCCTACTCTCAAACTGTCGTATCTGCTCTCTCCTCTCGCGCTGTATAATGTGCTCCCGACTCTCACACTGTTTTATCTGCTCTCTCCTCTCGCGCTGTTTTATCTGCTCCCTCCTCTCGCGCTGTTTGATCTGCTCTCTCCTCTCGCGCTGTTTTATGTGCTCCCGCCTCTCACACTGTTTTATCTGCTCTCTCCTCTCGCGCTGTTTTATTTGATTTCTCCTCTTGCGCTGTTTTATCTGATCTCTCCTCTCGCGCTGCTTTATCTGCTCACTCTTCTCGCGCTGATTTATGTGCTCCCTCCTCTCGCACAGTTTTATCTGCTCCCTCCTCTCGTGCTGTTTTATCTGATTTCTCCTTTCGCGCTGTTTTATCTGCTCTCTTCTCTCACGCTGTTTTATCTGCTCCCTCCTCTCACACTGTTTTATCTGCTCCCACCTCTCTCAATGTTTTACCTGCTCTCTCCTCTCGCGCTGTTTTATCTGCTCCCTCCTCTCGCACTGTATTATCTGCTCTCTTCTCTCGCGCTGTTTTATCTGCACCATCGTTTCACACTGTTTAATCTGCTCTCTCCTCTCGCGCTGTTTTATCTGCTCCCTCCTCTCCCGCTGTTTTATCTGCTCTCTCCTCTCGCGCTGTTTTATCTGCTCTCTTCTCTCGCGCTGTTTTATCTGCTCCCTCCTTTCGCGCTGTTTTATCTGCTCTCTCCTCTCGCGCTGTATATCTGCTCCCTCCTCTCACACTGTTTTATCTGCTCCCTCGTCTCGCGCTCTTTTATCTGCTCCCTCCACTTGCACTGTTTTATCTGCTCTCTCCTCTCCCGCTGTTTCATATGCTCCCTCCTCTCGCTCCTTTTTATCTGCTCCCTCCTCTCGCTCTTTTTTATCTGCTCCCTCCTCTCGCTCTTTTTTATCTGCTCCCTCCTCTCGCTCTTTTTTATCTGCTCTCTCCTCTCGCGCTGTTTTATCTGCTCCCTCCTCTCGCGCTGTTTTATCTGCTCTCTTCTCTCCAGCTGTTTTATCTGCACTCTCCTCTCGCGCTGTTTTATCTGCCCTCTCCTCTCGCGCTGTTTCATATGCTCCCTCCTCTCGCTCTTTTTTATCTGCTCCCTCCTCTCGCTCTTTTTTATCTGCTCTCTCCTCTCGCGCTGTTTTATCTGCTCTCTTCTCTGCAGCTGTTTTATCTGCACTCTCCTCTCGTGCTGTTTTATCTGCTCTCTCCTCTCACGCTGTTTTAACTGCTCTCTCCTCTCGCGATATTTTATCTGCACCCTCCTCTCGCGCTGTTTCATCTGCTCCCTCCTCTCACGCTGTTTTATCTGCGCCCTCCTCTCGCGCTGTATAATCTGCTCTCTCCTCTCCCGCTGTTTTATCTGCTCTCTTCTCTCCAGCTGTTTTATCTGCACTCTCCTCTCGCGCTGTTTTATCTGCCCTCTCCTCTTTTGCTGTTTTATCTGCTATCTCCTCTCCCGCTGTTTTATCTGGTCTCTTCTCTCCAGCTGTTTTATCTGCTCCCTCCTCTCGCGCTGTTTTATCTGCTCCCTCCTCTCGCGCTGTTTTATCTGCTTTCTCCTCTCGCGCTGTTTTTTCTGCTCCCTCCTCTCGCGCTGTATTATCTGTTCTCTCCTCTTGCGCTGTTTTATCTGCTCTCTCCTCTCACAGTGTTTTATCTGCTCCCTCCTCTCGAGCTGTTTTATCTGCTCTCTCCTCTCGCGCTGTTATATCTGCTCCACTTCTCTCGCGCTGTTTTATCTTCTCCGTCCTCTCGCTCTGTTTTATCTGCTCTCTCCTCTCCATCTGTTTTATCTGCACTCTCCTTTCGCGCTGTTTTATCTGCTCCCTCCTGTCGTTCTGTTTTATCTGCTCTCTCCTCTCACGCTGTTTTATCTGCTTTCTCCTCTCGCGCTGTTTTATCTGCTCCCTGCTCTCCCGCTGTTTTATCTGCTCTCTCCTCTCGCGCTGTTTTATCTGCTCCCTCCTCTCACACTGTTTTATCTGCTCTCTCCTCTCGCACTGTTCTTTCTGCTCCCTCCTCTCGTACTGTTTTATCTGCTCTCTCGCCTCGCGCTGTTTTATCTGCTCTCTCGTCTCGCGCTGTTTTATCTGCTCCCTCCTCTCGGGCACTTTTATCTGCTCCCTCCTCTTGTACTTTTTTATCTGCTCTCTCCTCTCACGCTGCTTTATCTGCTCCCTGCACTCGCGCTGTTTTATCTGCTCTCTCCTCTCCCCCTGTTTTATCTGCTCCCTCCTCTCGCACTGTTTTATCTGCTCTCTCCTCTCACGCTGTTTTATCTGCTCCCTCCTCTCGCGCTGCTTTATCTGCTCCCTACTCTCAAACTGTCGTATCTGCTCTCTCCTCTCGCGCTGTTTTATGTGCTCCCACCTCTCACACTGTTTATCTGCTCTCTCGTCTCGCGCTGTTTTATCTGCTCCCTCCTCTCACGCTGTTTTATCTGCTCTCTCCTCTCGCACTGTTTTATGTGCTCCTGCCTCTCACACTGTTTTATCTGATCTCTCCTCTCGCGCTGTTTTATCTGCTCCCTCCTCTCGCGCTGTTTTATCTGCTCTCTCCTCTCGCGCTGTTTTATCTGCTCTCTCCTCTCGCGCTGTTTTATCTGCACCCTCCTCTCGCGCTGTTTTATCTGCTCCCTCCTCTCTCGCTGTTCTTTCTGCTCCCTCCTCTCGTGCTGTTTTATCTGCTCTCTCGCCTCGCGCTGTTTTATCTGCTCCCTCCTCTCGCTCTGTTTTATCTGCTCTCTCGTCTCGCGCTGTTTTATCTGCTCCCTCCTCTCGGGCACTTTTATCTGCTCCCTCCTCTCGCGCTTTTTTATCTGCTCTCTCCTCTCACGCTGCTTTATCTGCTCCCTGCACTCGCGCTGTTTTATCTGCTCTCTCCTCTCGCCCTGTTTTAACTGCTCCCTCCTCTCGCACTGTTTTATCTGCTCTCTCCTCTCACGCTGTTTTATCTGCTCCCTCCTCTCGCGCTGCTTTATCTGCTCCCTACTCTCAAACTGTCGTATCTGCTCTCTCCTCTCGCGCTGTATAATGTGCTCCCGACTCTCACACTGTTTTATCTGCTCTCTCCTCTCGCGCTGTTTTATCTGCTCCCTCCTCTCGCGCTGTTTGATCTGCTCTCTCCTCTCGCGCTGTTTTATGTACTCCCGCCTCTCACACTGTTTTATCTGCTCTCTCCTCTCGCGCTGTTTTATTTGATTTCTCCTCTTGCGCTGTTTTATCTGATCTCTCCTCTCGCGCTGCTTTATCTGCTCACTCTTCTCGCGCTGATTTATGTGCTCCCTCCTCTCGCACAGTTTTATCTGCTCCCTCCTCTCGTGCTGTTTTATCTGATTTCTCCTTTCGCGCTGTTTTATCTGCTCTCTTCTCTCACGCTGTTTTATCTGCTCCCTCCTCTCACACTGTTTTATCTGCTCCCACCTCTCTCAATGTTTTACCTGCTCTCTCCTCTCGCGCTGTTTTATCTGCTCCCTCCTCTCGCACTGTATTATCTGCTCTCTTCTCTCGCGCTGTTTTATCTGCACCATCGTTTCACACTGTTTAATCTGCTCTCTCCTCTCGCGCTGTTTTATCTGCTCCCTCCTCTCCCGCTGTTTTATCTGCTCTCTCCTCTCGCGCTGTTTTATCTGCTCTCTTCTCTCGCGCTGTTTTATCTGCTCCCTCCTTTCGCGCTGTTTTATCTGCTCTCTCCTCTCGCGCTGTATATCTGCTCCCTCCTCTCACACTGTTTTATCTGCTCCCTCGTCTCGCGCTCTTTTATCTGCTCCCTCCACTTGCACTGTTTTATCTGCTCTCTCCTCTCCCGCTGTTTCATATGCTCCCTCCTCTCGCTCCTTTTTATCTGCTCCCTCCTCTCGCTCTTTTTTATCTGCTCCCTCCTCTCGCTCTTTTTTATCTGCTCCCTCCTCTCGCTCTTTTTTATCTGCTCTCTCCTCTCGCGCTGTTTTATCTGCTCCCTCCTCTCGCGCTGTTTTATCTGCTCTCTTCTCTCCAGCTGTTTTATCTGCACTCTCCTCTCGCGCTGTTTTATCTGCCCTCTCCTCTCGCGCTGTTTCATATGCTCCCTCCTCTCGCTCTTTTTTATCTGCTCCCTCCTCTCGCTCTTTTTTATCTGCTCTCTCCTCTCGCGCTGTTTTATCTGCTCTCTTCTCTGCAGCTGTTTTATCTGCACTCTCCTCTCGTGCTGTTTTATCTGCTCTCTCCTCTCACGCTGTTTTAACTGCTCTCTCCTCTCGCGATATTTTATCTGCACCCTCCTCTCGCGCTGTTTCATCTGCTCCCTCCTCTCACGCTGTTTTATCTGCGCCCTCCTCTCGCGCTGTATAATCTGCTCTCTCCTCTCCCGCTGTTTTATCTGCTCTCTTCTCTCCAGCTGTTTTATCTGCACTCTCCTCTCGCGCTGTTTTATCTGCCCTCTCCTCTTTTGCTGTTTTATCTGCTATCTCCTCTCCCGCTGTTTTATCTGGTCTCTTCTCTCCAGCTGTTTTATCTGCTCCCTCCTCTCGCGCTGTTTTATCTGCTCCCTCCTCTCGCGCTGTTTTATCTGCTTTCTCCTCTCGCGCTGTTTTTTCTGCTCCCTCCTCTCGCGCTGTATTATCTGTTCTCTCCTCTTGCGCTGTTTTATCTGCTCTCTCCTCTCACAGTGTTTTATCTGCTCCCTCCTCTCGAGCTGTTTTATCTGCTCTCTCCTCTCGCGCTGTTATATCTGCTCCACTTCTCTCGCGCTGTTTTATCTTCTCCGTCCTCTCGCTCTGTTTTATCTGCTCTCTCCTCTCCATCTGTTTTATCTGCACTCTCCTTTCGCGCTGTTTTATCTGCTCCCTCCTGTCGTTCTGTTTTATCTGCTCTCTCCTCTCACGCTGTTTTATCTGCTTTCTCCTCTCGCGCTGTTTTATCTGCTCCCTGCTCTCCCGCTGTTTTATCTGCTCTCTCCTCTCGCGCTGTTTTATCTGCTCCCTCCTCTCACACTGTTTTATCTGCTCTCTCCTCTCGCACTGTTCTTTCTGCTCCCTCCTCTCGTACTGTTTTATCTGCTCTCTCGCCTCGCGCTGTTTTATCTGCTCTCTCGTCTCGCGCTGTTTTATCTGCTCCCTCCTCTCGGGCACTTTTATCTGCTCCCTCCTCTTGTACTTTTTTATCTGCTCTCTCCTCTCACGCTGCTTTATCTGCTCCCTGCACTCGCGCTGTTTTATCTGCTCTCTCCTCTCCCCCTGTTTTATCTGCTCCCTCCTCTCGCACTGTTTTATCTGCTCTCTCCTCTCACGCTGTTTTATCTGCTCCCTCCTCTCGCGCTGCTTTATCTGCTCCCTACTCTCAAACTGTCGTATCTGCTCTCTCCTCTCGCGCTGTTTTATGTGCTCCCACCTCTCACACTGTTTATCTGCTCTCTCGTCTCGCGCTGTTTTATCTGCTCCCTCCTCTCACGCTGTTTTATCTGCTCTCTCCTCTCGCACTGTTTTATGTGCTCCTGCCTCTCACACTGTTTTATCTGATCTCTCCTCTCGCGCTGTTTTATCTGCTCCCTCCTCTCGCGCTGTTTTATCTGCTCTCTCCTCTCGCGCTGTTTTATCTGCTCTCTCCTCTCGCGCTGTTTTATCTGCACCCTCCTCTCGCGCTGTTTTATCTGCTCCCTCCTCTCTCGCTGTTTTGTCTGCTCTCTCCTCTCGTGCTGTTTTATCTGATCTCTCCTCTCGCGCTGTTTTATCTGATCTCTCCTCTCGCGCTGCTTTATCTGCTCCTTCCTCTCGCGCTGTTTTATCTGCTCTCTCCTCTCGCGCTGTTTTATCTGCTCCCTCCTCTCGCGCTGTTTTATCTGCTCCCTCCTCTCGCGCTGTTTTATCTGCTCCCTTCTCTCGCGCTGTTTTATCTGCTCTCTCCTCTAGTGCTGTTTTATCTGCTCTCTCCTCTCGCGCTGTTTTATCTGCTCTCTCCTCTCGCGCTGTTTTATCTGCTCCCTCCTTTCTCGTGCTTTTTATCTGCTCCCTCCGCTCGCACTGTTTTAACTGCTCTCTTTTCTCGCGCTGTTTAATCTGCTCCCTCGTCTCGCGCTGTTTATTCTGCACTCTCCACTCGCGCTGTTTTATCTGATCCCTCCTCTCACGCTGTTTTATCTGCTCCCTCCTCCCGCGCTGTTTTATCTGCTCCCTCCTCTGACACTGTTTTATCTGCTCCCTCCTCTCGCGCTGTTTTATCTGCTCCCTCCTCTCACACTGCTTTATCTGCTCCCTCCTCTCCCGCTGTTTTATCTGCTCCCTCCTCTCACACTGTTTTATCTGCTCCCTCCTCTCGCGCTGTTTTATCTGCTCCCTCCTCTCACACTGTTTTATCTGCTACCTGCTCTCCCGCTGTTTTATCTGCTCCCTCGGCTCACACTGTTTTATCTGCTCCCTCCTCTCACGCTGTTTTATCTGCTCCCTCCTCTCACACTGTTTTATCTGCTCCCTCCACTCCCACTGTTTTATCTGCTCCCTCCTCTCACACTGTTTTATCTGCTCCCGCCTCTCACACTGATTTATCTGCTCCCTCCTCTCCTGCTGTTTTATCTGCTCTCTCCTCTCGCGCTGTATTATCTGCTCCCTCCCCTCGCATTGTTTTATCTTCTCTTCCTCTCCTGCTGTTTTCTCTGCTCCCTCCTCTCGCCCTCTTTTATCTGCTCCCTCCTCTCGCGCTGTTTTATCTGCTCTCTCCTCTCGCGCTGTTTTATCTGCTCCCTCCTCTCGCGCTGTTTTCTCTGCTCCTTCCTCTCGCACTGTTTTATCTTCTCCCTCCTCTCGCGCTGTTTTATCTGCTCTCTCCTCTCGCGCTGTTTTCTCTGCTCTCTCCTCTCGCGCTGTTTTATCTGCACCCTCCTCTCGCGCTGTTTAATCTGCTCTCTCCTCTACCGCTGTTTTATCTGCTCTCTCCTCTCTCGCTGTTTTATCTGCTCCCTCCTCTCGCACTGTTTTCTCTGCTCCCTCCTCTCGCGCTGTTTTATCTGCTCCCTCCTCTCGCGCTGTTTTATCTGCTCTCTCCTCTCGCGCTGTTTTTTCTGCTCTCTCCTCTCACGCTGTTTTTTCTGCTCCCTCCTCTCGCGCTGTTTTATGTGCTCCCTCGTATCGAGCGGCTTTATCTGCTCCCTCCTGTCGCGCTATTTTATCTGCTCTCTTCTCTCACGCTGTTTTATCTGCTCCCTCCTCTCACACTGTTTTATCTGCTCCCTCCTCTCACACTGTTTTATCTGCTCTCTCCTCTCGCGCTGTTTTATCTGCTCCCTCCTCTCGTGCTGTATTATCTCCTCTCTTCTCTCGCCCTGTTTTATCTGCTCCCTCCTTTCACACTGTTTTATCTGCTATGTCCTCTCGCGCTGTTTTATCTGCTCTGTCCTCTCCCGCTGTTTTATCTGCTCTCTCCTCTCGCGCTGTTTTATCTGCTCTCTTCTCTCCAGCTGTTTTATCTGGTCTCTTCTCTCCAGCTGTTTTATCTGCTCCCTCCTCTCGCGCTGCTTTATCTGCTCCCTCCTCTCGCGCTGTTTTATCTGCTTTCTCCTCTCACGCTGTTTTATCTGCTCCACCCTCTGGCGCTGTATTATCTGCTCTCTCCTCTCACGCTGTTTTATCTGCTCCCTCCTCTCGCGCTGTTTTATCTACTCTCTCCTCTCCCGCTGTTTTGTCTGCTCCCTCCTCTCGCATTGTTTTATCTGCTCCCTCCTCTCGCGCTTTTTTATCTGCTCCCTCCTGTCGCGCTGTCTTATCTGCTCCCTCCTCTCGCGCTGTTTTATCTGCTCCCCCCTCTCATGCTCTTTTATCTGCTCTCTCCTCTCGCGCTGTTTTATCCGCTTCCTCCTCTCCCGCTGTTTTATCTTCTCTCTCCTCTCACGCTGTTTTATCTGCTCCCTCCTCTCGCGCTGTTTTATCTGCTCTCTCCTCTCGCGCTGTTTTATGTGCTCACCCCTCTCACACTGTTTTATCTGCTCTCTCCTCTCGCGCTGTTTTATGTGCTTTCTCCTCTCACACTGTTTTATCTGGTCTCTCCTCTCACGCTGCTTTATCTGCTCCCTCCTCTCGCGCTGTTTTAGCTGCTCCCTCCTCTCGCGCTGTTTTCTCTGCTCCTTCCCCTCGCGCTGTTTTATCTTCTCCCTCCTCTCGCGCTGTTTTATCTGCTCTATCCTCTCGCGCTGTTTTATCTGCTCTCTCCTCTCGCGCTGTTTAATCTGCACCCTCCTCTCGCGCTGTTTAATCTGCTCTCTCCTCTACCGCTGTTTTATCTGCTCTCTCCTCTCGCGCTGTTTATCTGCACCCTCCTCTCGCGCTGTTTTCTCTGCTCCCTCCTCTCGCGCTGTTTTATCTGCTCCCTCCTCTCGCGCTGTTTTATCTGCTCTCTCCTCTCGCGCTGTTTTTTCTGCTCTCTCCTCTCACGCTGTTTTTTCTGCTCCCTCCTCTCGCGCTGTTTGATCTGCACCCTCCTCTCGCGCTGCTTTATCTGCTCCCTCCTGTCGAGCTGTTTTATCTGCTCTCTTCTCTCACGCTGTTTTATCTACTCCCTCCTCTCACACTGTTTTATCTGCTCCCTCCTCTCACACTGTTTTATCTGCTCTCACCTCTCGCGCTGTTTTATCTGCTCCCTCCTCTCGCGCTGTATTATCTGCTCTCTTCTCTGGCCCTGTTTTATCTGCTCCCACCTTTCACACTTTTTAATCTGCTATCTCCTCTCGCGCTGTTTTATCTGCTCCGTCCTCTCCCGCTGTTATATCTGCTCTCTCCTCTCGCCTTGTTTTATCTGCTCTCTTCTCTCCAGCTGTTTTATCTGGTCTCTTCTCTCCAGCTGTTTTATCTGCTCCCTCCTCTCGCGCTGCTTTATCTGCACCCTCCTCTCGCGCTGTTTTATCTGCTTTCTCCTCTCACGCTGTTTTATCTGCTCCCCCCTCTGGCGCTGTATTATCTGCTCTCTCCTCTCACGCTGTTTTATCTGCTCCCTCCTCTCGCGCTGTTTTATCTACTCTCTCCTCTCCCGCTGTTTTATCTGCTCCCTCCTCCACCGGTGTTTTATCTGCTCCCTCCTCTCGCGCTTTTTTATCTGCTCCCTCCTCTCGCGCTGTCTTATCTGCTCCCTCCTCTCGCGCTGTTTTATCTGCTCCCCCCTCTCATGCTCTTTTATCTGCTCTCTCCTCTCGCGCTGTTTTATCCGCTCCCTCCTCTCCCGCTGATTTATCTGCTCTCTCCTCTCGCGCTGTTTTATCTGCTCCACTTCTCTCCCGCTGTTTTTTCTTCACCCTCCTCTTGCGCTGTTTTATCTGCTCTCCCCTCTCCCGCTGTTTTATCTGCTCTCTCCTCTCGTGCTGTTTTATCTGCTCCCTCCTCTCACACTGTATTATATGCTCGCCCCTCTCGCACTGTTTTATCTGATCTCGCCTCTCGTCCTGTTTTATCTGCTCTCTCGTCTCGCGCTGTTATATGGGCTCTCTCCTGTCGCGCTGTTTTATCTGCTCCCTCCTCTCGCGCTGTTTGATCTGCTCCCTCCTCTCACACTGTTTTATCTGCTCCCTCCTCTCGTGCTGTTTTATCTGCTCCCTCCTCTCACACTATTTTATCTGCTCCCTGCTCTCCCACTGTTTTATCTGCTCCCTCGGCTCACACTATTTTATCTGCTCCCTCCACTCCCGCTGTTTTATCTGCTCCCTCCTCTCACACTGTTTTATCTGCTCCCGCCTCTCACACTGCTTTATCTGCTCCCTCCTCTCGCGCTGTTTTATCTGCTCTCTCCTCTCGCGCTGTATTATCTGGTCCCTCCCCTCGCATTGTTTTATCTGCTCACTCCTCTCCTGCTGTTTTATCTGCTCCCTCCTCTCGCCCTGTTTTATCTGCTCTCTCCTCTCGCGCTGTTTTATCTGCTCCCTCCTCTCACGCTGTTTTATCTGCTCTCTCCTCTCGCGCTGTTTTATCTGCTCCCTCCTCTCGCGCTGTTTTCTCTGCACCTTCCTCTCGCGCTGTTTTATCTTCTCCCTCCTCTCGCGATGTTTTAACTGCTCTCTCCTCTAGCGCTGTTTTCTCTGCTCTCTCCTCTCGCGCTGTTTTATCTGCACCCTCCTCTCGCGCTGTTTTATCTGCTCTCTCCTCTCGCGCTGTTTTATCTGCTCCCTCCTCTCACACTGTTTTATCTGCTCTCTCCTCTCGCACTGTTCTTTCTGCTCCCTCCTCTCGTACTGTTTTATCTGCTCTCTCGCCTCGCGCTGTTTTATCTGCTCTCTCGTCTCGCGCTGTTTTATCTGCTCCCTCCTCTCGGGCACTTTTATCTGCTCCCTCCTCTTGTACTTTTTTATCTGCTCTCTCCTCTCACGCTGCTTTATCTGCTCCCTGCACTCGCGCTGTTTTATCTGCTCTCTCCTCTCCCCCTGTTTTATCTGCTCCCTCCTCTCGCACTGTTTTATCTGCTCTCTCCTCTCACGCTGTTTTATCTGCTCCCTCCTCTCGCGCTGCTTTATCTGCTCCCTACTCTCAAACTGTCGTATCTGCTCTCTCCTCTCGCGCTGTTTTATGTGCTCCCACCTCTCACACTGTTTATCTGCTCTCTCGTCTCGCGCTGTTTTATCTGCTCCCTCCTCTCACGCTGTTTTATCTGCTCTCTCCTCTCGCACTGTTTTATGTGCTCCTGCCTCTCACACTGTTTTATCTGATCTCTCCTCTCGCGCTGTTTTATCTGCTCCCTCCTCTCGCGCTGTTTTATCTGCTCTCTCCTCTCGCGCTGTTTTATCTGCTCTCTCCTCTCGCGCTGTTTTATCTGCACCCTCCTCTCGCGCTGTTTTATCTGCTCCCTCCTCTCTCGCTGTTTTGTCTGCTCTCTCCTCTCGTGCTGTTTTATCTGATCTCTCCTCTCGCGCTGTTTTATCTGATCTCTCCTCTCGCGCTGCTTTATCTGCTCCTTCCTCTCGCGCTGTTTTATCTGCTCTCTCCTCTCGCGCTGTTTTATCTGCTCCCTCCTCTCGCGCTGTTTTATCTGCTCCCTCCTCTCGCGCTGTTTTATCTGCTCCCTTCTCTCGCGCTGTTTTATCTGCTCTCTCCTCTAGTGCTGTTTTATCTGCTCTCTCCTCTCGCGCTGTTTTATCTGCTCTCTCCTCTCGCGCTGTTTTATCTGCTCCCTCCTTTCTCGTGCTTTTTATCTGCTCCCTCCGCTCGCACTGTTTTAACTGCTCTCTTTTCTCGCGCTGTTTAATCTGCTCCCTCGTCTCGCGCTGTTTATTCTGCACTCTCCACTCGCGCTGTTTTATCTGATCCCTCCTCTCACGCTGTTTTATCTGCTCCCTCCTCCCGCGCTGTTTTATCTGCTCCCTCCTCTGACACTGTTTTATCTGCTCCCTCCTCTCGCGCTGTTTTATCTGCTCCCTCCTCTCACACTGCTTTATCTGCTCCCTCCTCTCCCGCTGTTTTATCTGCTCCCTCCTCTCACACTGTTTTATCTGCTCCCTCCTCTCGCGCTGTTTTATCTGCTCCCTCCTCTCACACTGTTTTATCTGCTACCTGCTCTCCCGCTGTTTTATCTGCTCCCTCGGCTCACACTGTTTTATCTGCTCCCTCCTCTCACGCTGTTTTATCTGCTCCCTCCTCTCACACTGTTTTATCTGCTCCCTCCACTCCCACTGTTTTATCTGCTCCCTCCTCTCACACTGTTTTATCTGCTCCCGCCTCTCACACTGATTTATCTGCTCCCTCCTCTCCTGCTGTTTTATCTGCTCTCTCCTCTCGCGCTGTATTATCTGCTCCCTCCCCTCGCATTGTTTTATCTTCTCTTCCTCTCCTGCTGTTTTCTCTGCTCCCTCCTCTCGCCCTCTTTTATCTGCTCCCTCCTCTCGCGCTGTTTTATCTGCTCTCTCCTCTCGCGCTGTTTTATCTGCTCCCTCCTCTCGCGCTGTTTTCTCTGCTCCTTCCTCTCGCACTGTTTTATCTTCTCCCTCCTCTCGCGCTGTTTTATCTGCTCTCTCCTCTCGCGCTGTTTTCTCTGCTCTCTCCTCTCGCGCTGTTTTATCTGCACCCTCCTCTCGCGCTGTTTAATCTGCTCTCTCCTCTACCGCTGTTTTATCTGCTCTCTCCTCTCTCGCTGTTTTATCTGCTCCCTCCTCTCGCACTGTTTTCTCTGCTCCCTCCTCTCGCGCTGTTTTATCTGCTCCCTCCTCTCGCGCTGTTTTATCTGCTCTCTCCTCTCGCGCTGTTTTTTCTGCTCTCTCCTCTCACGCTGTTTTTTCTGCTCCCTCCTCTCGCGCTGTTTTATGTGCTCCCTCGTATCGAGCGGCTTTATCTGCTCCCTCCTGTCGCGCTATTTTATCTGCTCTCTTCTCTCACGCTGTTTTATCTGCTCCCTCCTCTCACACTGTTTTATCTGCTCCCTCCTCTCACACTGTTTTATCTGCTCTCTCCTCTCGCGCTGTTTTATCTGCTCCCTCCTCTCGTGCTGTATTATCTCCTCTCTTCTCTCGCCCTGTTTTATCTGCTCCCTCCTTTCACACTGTTTTATCTGCTATGTCCTCTCGCGCTGTTTTATCTGCTCTGTCCTCTCCCGCTGTTTTATCTGCTCTCTCCTCTCGCGCTGTTTTATCTGCTCTCTTCTCTCCAGCTGTTTTATCTGGTCTCTTCTCTCCAGCTGTTTTATCTGCTCCCTCCTCTCGCGCTGCTTTATCTGCTCCCTCCTCTCGCGCTGTTTTATCTGCTTTCTCCTCTCACGCTGTTTTATCTGCTCCACCCTCTGGCGCTGTATTATCTGCTCTCTCCTCTCACGCTGTTTTATCTGCTCCCTCCTCTCGCGCTGTTTTATCTACTCTCTCCTCTCCCGCTGTTTTGTCTGCTCCCTCCTCTCGCATTGTTTTATCTGCTCCCTCCTCTCGCGCTTTTTTATCTGCTCCCTCCTGTCGCGCTGTCTTATCTGCTCCCTCCTCTCGCGCTGTTTTATCTGCTCCCCCCTCTCATGCTCTTTTATCTGCTCTCTCCTCTCGCGCTGTTTTATCCGCTTCCTCCTCTCCCGCTGTTTTATCTTCTCTCTCCTCTCACGCTGTTTTATCTGCTCCCTCCTCTCGCGCTGTTTTATCTGCTCTCTCCTCTCGCGCTGTTTTATCTGCTCCCCCCTCTCATGCTCTTTTATCTGCTCTCTCCTCTCGCGCTGTTTTATCTGCTCCCTCCTCTCCCGCTGATTTATCTGCTCTCTCCTCTCGCGCTGTTTTATCTGCTCCACTTCTCTCCCGCTGTTTTTTCTTCACCCTCCTCTTGCGCTGTTTTATCTGCTCTCCCCTCTCCCGCTGTTTTATCTGCTCTCTCCTCTCGTGCTGTTTTATCTGCTCCCTCCTCTCACACTGTATTATATGCTCGCCCCTCTCGCACTGTTTTATCTGATCTCGCCTCTCGTCCTGTTTTATCTGCTCTCTCGTCTCGCGCTGTTATATGGGCTCTCTCCTGTCGCGCTGTTTTATCTGCTCCCTCCTCTCGCGCTGTTTGATCTGCTCCCTCCTCTCACACTGTTTTATCTGCTCCCTCCTCTCGTGCTGTTTTATCTGCTCCCTCCTCTCACACTATTTTATCTGCTCCCTGCTCTCCCACTGTTTTATCTGCTCCCTCGGCTCACACTATTTTATCTGCTCCCTCCACTCCCGCTGTTTTATCTGCTCCCTCCTCTCACACTGTTTTATCTGCTCCCGCCTCTCACACTGCTTTATCTGCTCCCTCCTCTCGCGCTGTTTTATCTGCTCTCTCCTCTCGCGCTGTATTATCTGGTCCCTCCCCTCGCATTGTTTTATCTGCTCACTCCTCTCCTGCTGTTTTATCTGCTCCCTCCTCTCGCCCTGTTTTATCTGCTCTCTCCTCTCGCGCTGTTTTATCTGCTCCCTCCTCTCACGCTGTTTTATCTGCTCTCTCCTCTCGCGCTGTTTTATCTGCTCCCTCCTCTCGCGCTGTTTTCTCTGCACCTTCCTCTCGCGCTGTTTTATCTTCTCCCTCCTCTCGCGATGTTTTAACTGCTCTCTCCTCTAGCGCTGTTTTCTCTGCTCTCTCCTCTCGCGCTGTTTTATCTGCACCCTCCTCTCGCGCTGTTTAATCTGCTCTCTCCTCTACCGCTGTTTTATCTGCTCTCTCCTCTAGCGCTGTTTTATCTGCTCCCTCCTCTCGCGCTGTTTGATCTGCTCCCTCCTCTCACACTGTTTTATCTGCTCCCTCCTCTCGCGCTGTTTTATATGCTCCCTCCTCTCACACTATTTTATCTGCTCCCTGCTCTCCCGCTGTTTTATCTGCTCCCTCGGCTCACACTGTTTTATCTGCTCCCTCCTCTCACGCTGTTTTATCTGCTCTCTCCTCTACAGCTTTTTTATCTGCTCTCTCCTCTCGCGCTGTTTATCTGCTCCCTCCTCTCGCGCTGTTTTCTCTGCTCCCTCCTCTCGCGCTGTTTTATCTGCTCCCTCCTCTCGCGCTGTTTTATCTGCTCTCTCCTCTCGCGCTGTTTTTTCTGCTCTCTCCTCTCACGCTGTTTCTTCTGCTCCCTCCTCTCGCGCTGTTTTATCTGCTCCCTCCTCTCGCGCTGCTTTATCTGCTCCCTCCTGTCGCGCTGTTTTATCTGCTCTCTTCTCTCACGCTGTTTTATCTGCTCCCTCCTCTCACACTGTTTTATCTGCTCCCTCCTCTCACACTGTTTTATCTGCTCTCTCCTCTCGCGCTGTTTTATCTGCTCCCTCCTCTCGCGCTGTATTATCTGCTCTCTTCTCTCGCCCTGTTTTATCTGCTCCCACCTTTCACACTTTTTTATCTGCTATCTCCTCTCGCGCTGTTTTATCTGCTCCGTCCTCTCCCGCTGTTTTATCTGCTCTCTCCTCTCGCGCTGTTTTATCTGCTCTCTTCTCTCCAGCTGTTTTATCTGGTCTCTTCTCTCCAGCTGTTTTATCTGCTCCCTCCTCTCGCGCTGCTTTATCTGCTCCCTCCTCTCGCGCTGTTTTATCTACTCTTTCCTCTCCCGCTGTTTTATCTGCTCCCTCCTCCACCGGTGTTTTATCTGCTCCCTCCTCTCGCGCTTTTTTATCTGCTCCCTACTCTCGCGCTGTTTTATCTGCTCCCCCCTCTCATGCTCTTTTATCAGCTCTCTCCTCTCGCGCTGTTTTATCCGCTCCCTCCACTCCCGCTGATTTATCTGCTCTATCCTCTCGCGCTGTTTTATCTGCTCCATCCTCTCGCGCTGTTTTATCTGCTCTCTCCTCTCGCGCTGTTTTATCTGCTCCACTTCTCTCGCGCTGTTTTATCTTCACCCTCCTCTTGCGCTGTTTTATCTGCTCTCTCCTCTCCCGCTGTTTTATCTGCTCTCTCCTCTCGTGCTGTTTTATCTGCTCCCTCCTCTCACACTGTTTTATATGCTCGCCCCTCTCGCACTGTTTTATCTGATCTCGCCTCTCGTCCTGTTTTATCTGCTCTCTCGTCTCGCGCTGTTTTATGGGCTCTCTCCTGTCGCGCTGTTTTATCTGCTCCCTCCTCTTGCGCTGTTTGATCTGCTCCCTCCTCTCACACTGTTTTATCTGCTCCCTCCTCTCGCGCTGTTTTATCTGCTCCCTCCTCTCACACTGTTTTATCTGCTCCCTGCTCTCCCGCTGTTTTATCTGCTCCCTCGGCTCACACTGTTTTATCTGCTCCCTCCTCTCACGCTGTTTTATCTGCTCCCTCCTCTCACACTGTTTTATCTGCTCCCTCCACTCCCGCTGTTTTATCTGCTCCCTCCTCTCACACTGTTTTATCTGCTCCCGCCTCTCACACTGCTTTATCTGCTCCCTCTTCTCGCGCTGTTTTATCTGCTCTCTCCTCTCCTGCTGTATTATCTGGTCCCTCCCCTCGCATTTTTTTATCTGCTCACTCCTCTCCTGCTGTTTTATCTGCTCCCTCCTCTCGCCCTGTTTTATCTGCTCTCTCCTCTCGCGCTGTTTTATCTGCTCCCTCCTCTCACGCTGTTTTATCTGCTCTCTCCTCTCGCGCTGTTTTATCTGCTCCCTCCTCTCGCGCTGTTTTCTCTGCACCTTCCTCTCGCGCTGTTTTATCTTCTCCCTCCTCTCGCGATGTTTAATCTGCTCTCTCCTCTCGCGCTGTTTTCTCTGCTCTCTCCTCTCGCGCTGTTTTATCTGCACCCTCCTCTCGCGCTGTTTAATCTGCTCTCTCCTCTACCGCTGTTTTATCTGCTCTCTCCTCTCGCGCTGTTTTATCTGCTCCCTCCTCTCGCGCTGTTTGATCTGCTCCCTCCTCTCACACTGTTTTATCTGCTCCCTCCTCTCGCGCTGTTTTATCTGCTCCCCCCTCTCACACTATTTTATCTGCTCCCTGCTCTCCCGCTGTTTTATCTGCTCCCTCGGCTCACACTGTTTTATCTGCTCCCTCCTCTCACGCTGCTTTATCTGCTCCCTCCTCTCACACTGTTTTATCCGTTCCCTCCACTCCCGCTGTTTTATCTGCTCCCTCCTCTCACACTGTTTTATCTGCTCCCGCCTCTCACACTGCTTTATCTGCTCCCTCCTCTCGCGCTGTTTTATCTGCTCTCTCCTCTCGCGCTGTATTATCTGGTCCCTCCCCTCGCATTTTTTATCTGCTCTCTCCTCTCCTGCTGTTTTATCTGCTCACTCCTCTCGCCCTGTTTTATCTGCTCTCTCCTCTCGCGCTGTTTTATCTGCTCCCTCCTCTCACGCTGTTTTATCTGCTCTCTCCTCTCGCGCTGTTTTATCTGCTCCCTCCTCTCGCGCTGTATTCTCTGCACCTTCCTCTCGCGCTGTTTTATCTTCTCCCTCCTCTCGCGATGTTTTATCTGCTCTCTCCTCTCGCGCTGTTTTCTCTGCTCTCTCCTCTCGCGGTGTTTTATCTGCACCCTCCTCTCGCGCTGTTTAATCTGCTCTCTCCTCTACCGCTGTTTTATCTGCTCTCTCATCTCGCGCTGTTTTATCTGCTCGCTCCTCTCGCGCTGTTTTCTCTGCTCCCTCCTCTTGCGCTGTTTTATCTGCTCCCTCCTCTCGCGCTTTTTTATCTGCTCTCTCCTCTCGCGCTGTTTTTTCTGCTCTCTCCTCTCACGCTGTTTTTTCTGCTCCCTCCTCTCGCGCTGTTTTATCTGCTCCTTCCTCTCGCGCTGTTTTATCTGCTTCCTCCTGTCGCGCTGTTTTATCTGCTCTCTTCTCTCATGCTGTTTTATCTGCTCCCTCCTCTCACACTGTTTTATCTGCTCCCTCCTCTCACACTGTTTTATCTGCTCTCTCCTCTCGCGCTGTTTTATTTGCTCCCGCCTCTCGCGCTGTATTATCTGCTCTCTTCTCTCGCGCTGTTTTATCTGCTCCCTCCTTTCACACTGTTTCATCTGCTCTCTCCTCTCGCGCTGTTTTATCTGCTCCGTCCACTCCTGCTGTTTTATCTGCTCTCTCCTCTCGCGCTGTTTTATCTGCTCTCTTCTCTCCAGCTGTTTTATCTGGTCTCTTCTCTCCAGCTGTTTTATCTGCTCCCTCCTCTCGCGCTGTTTTATCTGCACCCTCCTCTCGCGCTGTTTTATCTGCTTTCTCCTCTCACGCTGTTTTATCTGCTCCCCCTCTCACGCTGTATTATCTGCTCTCTCCTCTCGCGCTGTTTTATCTGCTCCCTCCTCTCGCGCTGTTTTATCTACTCTCTCCTCTCCCGCTGTTTTATCTGCTCTCTCCTCTCGCGTTGTTTTATTTGCTCCCTCCTCCCGTGCTTTTTTATCTGCTCCCTCCTCTCGCGCTGTCTTATCTGCTCCCTCCTCTCGCGCTGTTTTATCTGCTCCCCCCTCTCATGCTCTTTTATCTGCTCTCTCCTCTCGTGCTGTTTTATCCGCTCCCTCCTCTCCCGCTGTTTTATCTGCTCTCTCCTCTCGCGCTGCTTTATCTGCTCCATCCTCTCGCGCTGTTTTATCTGATCTCTCCACTCGCGCTGCTTTATCTGATCACTCCTCTCGCGCTGCTTTATCTGCTCTCTCCTCTCGCGCTGTTTTATGTGCTCCCTCCTCTCGCACAGTTTTATCTGCTCCCTCCTCTCGCGCTGTTTTATCTGCTCTCTCCTCTCCCGCTGTTTTATCTGCTCTCTCCTCTTGAGCTGTTTTATCTGCTCTCTCCTCTCCCGATGTTTTATCTGCTCTCTGCTCTCGCGCTGTTTTATCTGTTCTCTGCTCTCGCGCAGTTTTATCTGCTCCCTCCTCTCGCGCTGTTTTATCTGCTCTCTCCTCTCGCGCTGTTTTATCTGCTCCCTCCTCTCGCGCTGTTTTATCTGCTCCCTCCTCTCGCGCTGTTTTATCTGCTCCCTTCTCTCGCGCTGTTTTATCTGCTCTCTCCTCTAGTGCTGTTTTATCTGCTCTCTCCTCTCGCGCTGTTTTATCTGCTCTCTCCTCTCGCGCTGTTTTATCTGCTCCCTCCCTTCTCGTGCTGTTTATCTGCTCCCTCCGCTCGCACTGTTTTAACTGCTCTCTTTTCTCGCGCTGTTTAATCTGCTCCCTCGACTCGCGCTGTTTATTCTGCACTCTCCACTCGCGCTGTTTTATCTGATCCCTCCTCTCACGCTGTTTTATCTGCTCCCTCCTCCCGCGCTGTTTTATCTGCTCCCTCCTCTGACACTGTTTTATCTGCTCCCTCCTCTCGCGCTGTTTTATCTGCTCCCTCCTCTCACACTGCTTTATCTGCTCCATCCTCTCCCGCTGTTTTATCTGCTCCCTCCTCTCACACTGTTTTATCTGCTCCCTCCTCTCGCGCTGTTTTATCTGCTCCCTCCTCTCACACTGTTTTATCTGCTCCCTCCTCTCACGCTGTTTTATCTGCTCCCTCCTCTCACACTGTTTTATCTGCTCCCTCCACTCCCGCTGTTTTATCTGCTCCCTCCTCTCACCCTGTTTTATCTGCTCCCGCCTCTCACACTGATTTATCTGCTCCCTCCGCTCGCACTGTTTTAACTGCTCTCTTTTCTCGCGCTGTTTAATCTGCTCCCTCGACTCGCGCTGTTTATTATGCACTCTCCACTCGCGCTGTTTTATCTGATCCCTCCTCTCACGCTGTTTTATCTGCTCCCTCCTCCCGCGCTGTTTTATCTGCTCCCTCCTCTCAAACTGTTTTATCTGCTCCCTCCTCTCGCGCTGTTTTATCTGCTCCCTCCTCTCACACTGCTTTATCTGCTCCCTCCTCTCCCGCTGTTTTATCTGCTCCCTCCTCTCACACTGTTTTATCTGCTCCCTCCTCTCGCGCTGTTTTATCTGCTCCCTCCTCTCACACGGTTTTATCTGCTCCCTCCTCTCACGCTGTTTTATCTGCTCCCTCCTCTCACACTGTTTTATCTGCTCCCTCCACTCCCGCTGTTTTATCTGCTCCCTCCTCTCACCCTGTTTTATCTGCTCCCGCCTCTCACACTGATTTATCTGCTCCCTCCTCTCGCGCTGTTTTATCTGCTCTCTCCTCTCACGCTGTATTATCTGCTCCCTCCCCTCGCATTGTTTTATCTGCTCTCTCCTCTCCTGCTGTTTTCTCTGCTCCCTCCTCTCGCCCTGTTTTATCTGCTCCCTCCTCTCGCGCTGTTTTATCTGCTCCCTCCTCTCGCTCTGTTTTATCTGCTCTCTCGTCTCGCGCTGTTTTATCTGCTCCCTCCTCTCGGGCACTTTTATCTGCTCCCTCCTCTCGCGCTTTTTTATCTGCTCTCTCCTCTCACGCTGCTTTATCTGCTCCCTCCACTCGTGCTGTTTTATCTGCTCTCTCCTCTCGCCCTGTTTTATCTGCTCCCTCCTCTCGCACTGTTTTATCCGCTCTCTCCTCTCACGCTGTTTTATCTGCTCCATCCTCTCGCGCTGCTTTATCTGCTCCCTACTCTCAAACTGTCGTATCTGCTCTCTCCTCTCGCGCTGTTTTCTGTGCTCCCACCTCTCACACTGTTTTATCTGCTCTCTCCTCTCGCGCTGTTTTATCTGCTCCCTCCTCTCGCGCTGTTTTTTCTGCTCTCTCCTCTCGCGTTGTTTTATGTGCTCCCCCCTCTCACACTGTTTTATCTGCTCTCTCCTCTCGCGCTGTTTTATCTGCTCCCTCCTCTCGCGCTGTTTTATCTGCTCTCTCCTCTCGCGCTGTTTTATCTGCTCTCTCCTCTCGCGCTGTTTTACTGCACCCTCCTCTCGCGCTGTTTTATCTGCTCCCGCCTCTCTCGCTGTTTTGTCTGCTCTCTCCTCTCGCGCTGTTTTATCTGATTTCTCCTCTCGCGCTGTTTTATCTGATCACTCCTCTCGCGCTGCTTTATCTGCTCTCTCCTCTCGCGCTGTTTTATGTGCTCTCTCCTCTCGCACAGTTTTATCTGCTCCCTCCTCTCGTGCTGTTTTATCTGCTCCCTCCTCTCGCGCTGTTTTATCTGCTCTCTTCTCTCACGCTGTTTTATCTGCTCCCTCCTCTCACACTGTTTTATCTGCTCCCTCCTCTCTCACTGTATTACCTGCTCTCTCCTCTCGCGCTGTTTTATCTGCTCCCTCCTCTCGCACTGTATTATCTGCTCTCTTCTCTCGCGCTGTTTTATCTGCACCATCGTTTCACACTGTTTTGTCTGCTCTCTCCTCTCGCGCTGTTTTATCTGATCTCTCCTCTCGCGCTGTTTTATCTGATCTCTCCTCTCGCGCTGTTTTATCTGCTCTCTCCTCTCGCGCTGTTTTATGTGCTCCCTCCTCTCGCACAGTTTTATCTGCTCCATCCTCTCGCGCTGTTTTATCTGCTCTCTCCTCTCCCGCTGTTTTATCTGCTCTCTCCTCTTGAGCTGTTTTATCTGCTCTCTCCTCTCCCGATGTTTTATCTGCTCACTCCTCTCGCTCTGTTTTATCTCTTCTCTGCTCTCGCGCAGTTTTATCTGCTCCCTCCTCTCGCGCTGTTTTATCTGCTCTCTCCTCTCACGCTGTTTTATCTGCTCCCTCCTCTCGCGCTGTTTTATCTGCTCCCTCCTCTCGCGCTGTTTTATCTGCTCCCTTCTCTCGCGCTGTTTTATCTGCTCTCTCCTCTCGCGCTGTTTTATCTGCTCTCTCCTCTCGCGCTGTTTTATCTGCTCCCTCCTTTCTCGTGCTGTTTATCTGCTCCCTCCGCTCGCACTGTTTTAACTGCTCTCTTTTCTCGCGCTGTTTAATCTGCTCCCTCGTCTCGCGCTGTTTATTCTGCACTCTCCACTCGCGCTGTTTTATCTGATCCCTCCTCTCACGCTGTTTTATCTGCTCCCTCCACCCGCGCTGTTTTATCTGCTCCCTCCTCTGACACTGTTTTATCTGCTCCCTCCTCTCGCGCTGTTTTATCTGCTCCCTCCTCTCACACTGCTTTATCTGCTCCCTCCTCTCCCGCTGTTTTATCTGCTCCCTCCTCTCACAGTGTTTTATCTGCTTCCTCCTCTCGCGCTGTTTTATCTGCTCCCTCCTCTCACACTGTTTTATCTGCTCCCTGCTCTCCCGCTGTTTTATCTGCTCCCTCGGCTCACACTGTTTTATCTGCTCCCTCCTCTCACGCTGTTTTATCTGCTCCCTCCTCTCACACTGTTTTATCTGCTCCCTCCACTCCCGCTGTTTTATCTGCTCCCTCCTCTCACCCTGTTTTATCTGCTCCCACCTCTCACACTGATTTATCTGCTCCCTCCTCTCGCGCTGTTTTATCTGCTCTCTCCTCTCACGCTGTATTATCTGCTCCCTCCCCTCGCATTGTTTTATCTGCTCTCTCCTCTCCTGCTGTTTTCTCTGCTCCCTCCTCTCGCCCTGTTTTATCTGCTCCCTCCTCTCGCGCTGTTTTATCTGCTCCCTCCTCTCGCGCTGTTTTATCTGCTCTCTCCTCTCGCGCTGTTTTATCTGCTCCCTCCTCTCGCGCTTTTTTCTCTGCTCCTTCCTCTCGCGCTGTTTTATCTTCTCCCTCCTCTCACGCTGTTTTATCTGCTCTCTCCTCTCACGCTGTTATCTCTGCTCTCTCCTCTCGCGCTGTTTTATCTGCACCCTCCTCTCGCGCTGTTTAAACTGCTCTCTCCTCTACCGCTGTTTTATCTGCTCTCTCCTCTCGCGCTGTTTTATCTGCTCCCTCCTCTCGCGCTGTTTTCGCTGCTCCCTCCTCTCGCGCTGTTTTATCTGCTCCCTCCTCTCGCGCTGTTTTATCTGCTCTCTCCTCTCGCGCTGTTTTTTCTGCTCTCTCCTCTCACGCTGTTTTTTCTGCTCCCTCCTCTCGCTCTGTTTTATCTGCTCCCTCCTCTCGCGCTGCTTTATCTGCTCCCTCTTGTCGCGCTGTTTTATCTGCTCTCTTCTCTCACGCTGTTTTATCTGCTCCCTTCTCTCACACTGTTTTATCTGCTCACTCCTCTCACACTGTTTTATCTGCTCTCTCCTCTCGCGCTGTTTTATCTGCTCCCTCCTCTCGTGCTGTATTATCTGCTCTCTTCTCTCGCCCTGTTTTATCTTCTCCGTCCTCTCGCGCTGTTCTATCTAGTCCCTCCTCTCCCACTGTTTTATCTGCTCTCTCCTCTCGCGCTGTTTTATCTGCTCCCTTCTCTCCCGCTGTTTTATCTGCTCCCTCGGCTCACACTGTTTTATCTGCTCCCGCCTCTCACACTGATTTATCTGCTCCCTCCTCTCGCGCTGTTTTATCTGCTCTCTCCTCTCACGCTGTATTATCTGCTCCCTCCCCTCGCATTGTTTTATCTGCTCTCTCCTCTCCTGCTGTTTTCTCTGCTCCCTCCTCTCGCCCTGTTTTATCTGCTCCCTCCTCTCGCGCTGTTTTATCTGCTCCCTCCTCTCGCTCTGTTTTATCTGCTCTCTCGTCTCGCGCTGTTTTATCTGCTCCCTCCTCTCGGGCACTTTTATCTGCTCCCTCCTCTCGCGCTTTTTTATCTGCTCTCTCCTCTCACGCTGCTTTATCTGCTCCCTCCACTCGCGCTGTTTTATCTGCTCTCTCCTCTCACCCTGTTTTATCTGCTCCCTCCTCTCGCACTGTTTTATCTGCTCTCTCCTCTCACGCTGTTTTATCTGCTCCATCCTCTCGCGCTGCTTTATCTGCTCCCTACTCTCAAACTGTCGTATCTGCTCTCTCGTCTCGCGCTGTTTTCTGTGCTCCCACCTCTCACACTGTTTTATCTGCTCTCTCCTCTCGCACTGTTTTATCTGCTCCCTCCTCTCGCGCTGTTTTATCTGTTCTCTCCTCTCGCGTTGTTTTATGTGCTCCCTCCTCTCACACTGTTTTATCTGCTCTCTCCTCTCGCGCTGTTTTATCTGCTCCCTCCTCTCGCGCTGTTTTATCTGCTCTCTCCTCTCGCGCTGTTTTATCTGCTCTCTCCTCTCGCGCTGTTTTATCTGCACCCTCCTCTCGCGCTGTTTTATCTGCTCCCGCCTCTCTCGCTGTTTTGTCTGCTCTCTCCTCTCGCGCTGTTTTATCTGATTTCTCCTCTCGCGCTGTTTTATCTGATCACTCCTCTCGCGCTGCTTTATCTGCTCTCTCCTCTCACGCTGTTTTATGTGCTCTCTCCTCTCGCACAGTTTTATCTGCTCCCTCCTCTCGTGCTGTTTTATCTGCTCCCTCCTCTCGCGCTGTTTTATCTGCTCTCTTCTCTCACGCTGTTTTATCTGCTCCCTCCTCTCACACTGTTTTATCTGCTCCCTCCTCTCTCACTGTTTTACCTGCTCTCTCCTCTCGCGCTGTTTTATCTGCTCCCTCCTCTCGCACTGTATTATCTGCTCTCTTCTCTCGCGCTGTTTTATCTGCACCATCGTTTCACACTGTTTTGTCTGCTCTCTCCTCTCGCGCTGTTTTATCTGATCTCTCCTCTCGCGCTGTTTTATCTGATCTCTCCTCTCGCGCTGCTTTATCTGCTCTCTCCTCTCGCGCTGTTTTATGTGCTCCCTCCTCTCGCACAGTTTTATCTGCTCCATCCTCTCGCGCTGTTTTATCTGCTCTCTCCTCTCCCGCTGTTTTATCTGCTCTCTCCTCTTGAGCTGTTTTATCTGCTCTCTCCTCTCCCGATGTTTTATCTGCTCACTCCTCTCGCGCTGTTTTATCTGTTCTCTGCTCTCGCGCAGTTTTATCTGCTCCCTCCTCTCGCGCTGTTTTATCTGCTCTGTCCTCTCGCGCTGTATATCTGCTCCCTCCTCTCGCGCTGTTTTATCTGCTCCCTCCTCTCGCGCTGTTTTATCTGCTCCCTTCTCTCGCGCTGTTTTATCTGCTCTCTCCTCTAGTGCTGTTTTATCTGCTCTCTCCTCTCGCGCTGTTTTATCTGCTCTCTCCTCTCGCGCTGTTTTATCTGCTCCCTCCTTTCTCGTGCTGTTTATCTGCTCCCTCCGCTCGCACTGTTTTAACTGCTCTCTTTTCTCGCGCTGTTTAATCTGCTCCCTCGTCTCGCGCTGTTTATTCTGCACTCTCCACTCGCGCTGTTTTATCTGATCCCTCCTCTCACGCTGTTTTATCTGCTCCCTCCTCCCGCGCTGTTTTATCTGCTCCCTCCTCTGACACTGTTTTATCTGCTCCCTCCTCTCGCGCTGTTTTATCTGCTCCCTCCTCTCACACTGCTTTATCTGCTCCCTCCTCTCCCGCTGCTTTATCTGCTCCCTCCTCTCACAGTGTTTTATCTGCTTCCTCCTCTCGCGCTGTTTTATCTGCTCCCTCCTCTCACACTGTTTTATCTGCTCCCTGCTCTCTCGCTGTTTTATCTGCTCCCTCGGCTCACACTGTTTTATCTGCTCCCTCCTCTCACGCTGTTTTATCTGCTCCCTCCTCTCACACTGTTTTATCTGCTCCCTCCACTCCCGCTGTTTTATCTGCTCCCTCCTCTCACCCTGTTTTATCTGCTCCCACCTCTCACACTGATTTATCTGCTCCCTCCTCTCGCGCTGTTTTATCTGCTCTCTCCTCTCACGCTGTATTATCTGCTCCCACCCCTCGCATTGTTTTATCTGCTCTCTCCTCTCCTGCTGTTTTCTCTGCTCCCTCCTCTCGCCCTGTTTTATCTGCTCCCTCCTCTCGCGCTGTTTTATCTGCTCCCTCCTCTCGCGCTGTTTTATCTGCTCTCTCCTCTCGCGCTGTTTTATCTGCTCCCTCCTCTCGCGCTTTTTTCTCTGCTCCTTCCTCTCGCGCTGTTTTATCTTCTCCCTCCTCTCGCGCTGTTTTATCTGCTCTCTCCTCTCGCGCTGTTTTCTCTGCTCTCTCCTCTCGCGCTGTTTTATCTGCACCCTCCTCTCGCGCTGTTTAAACTGCTCTCTCCTCTACCGCTGTTTTATCTGCTCTCTCCTCTCGCGCTGTTTTATCTGCTCCCTCCTCTCGTGCTGTTTTCTCTGCTCCCTCCTCTCGCGCTGTTTTATCTGCTCCCTCCTCTCGCGCTGTTTTATCTGCTCTCTCCTCTCGCGCTGTTTTTTCTGCTCTTTCCTCTCACGCTGTTTTTTCTGCTCCCTCCTCTCGCGCTGTTTTATCTGCTCCCTCCTCTCGCGCTGCTTTATCTGCTCCCTCTTGTCGCGCTGTTTTATCTGCTCTCTTCTCTCACGCTGTTTTATCTGCTCCCTTCTCTCACACTGTTTTATCTGCTCACTCCTCTCACACTGTTTTATCTGCTCTCTCCTCTCGCGCTGTTTTATCTGCTCCCTCCTCTCGTGCTGTATTATCTGCTCTCTTCTCTCGCCCTGTTTTATCTTCTCCGTCCTCTCGCGCTGTTTTATCTGCTCTCTCCTCTCCATCTGTTTTATCTGCACTCTCCTTTCGCGCTGTTTTATCTGCTCCCTCCTGTCGTTCTGTTTTATCTGCTCTCTCCTCTCACGCTGTTTTATCTGCTTTCTCCTCTCGCACTGTTTTATCTGCTCCCTGCTCTCGCACTGCTTTAACTGCTCTCTCCTCTCGCGCTGTTTTATCTGTTCCCGCCTCTCGCGCTGTTCTATCTGGTCCCTCCTCTCCCGCTGTTTTATCTGCTCACTCCTCTCGCGCTGTTTTATCTGCTCCCTCCTCTCACACTGTTTTATCTGCTCTCTCCTCTCGCACTGTTCTTTCTGCTCCCTCCTCTCGTGCTGTTTTATCTGCTCCCTCCTCTCACTCTGTTTTATCTGCTCTCTCGTCTCGCGCTGTTTTATCTGCTCCCTCCTCTCGGGCACTTTTATCTGCTCCCTCCTCTCACGCTTTTTTATCTGCTCTCTCCTCTCACGCTGCTTTATCTGCTCCCTCCACTCGCGCTGTTTTATCTGCTCTCTCCTCTCGCCCTGTTTTATCTGCTCCCTCCTCTCGCACTGTTTTATCTGCTCTCTCCTCTCACGCTGTTTTATCTGCTCCCTCCTCTCGCGCTGCTTTATCTGCTCCCTACTCTCAAACTGTCGTATCTGCTCTCTCCTCTCGCGCTGTTTTCTGTGCTCCCACCTCTCACACTGTTTTATCTGCTCTCTCCTCTCGCGCTGTTATATCTGCTCCCTCCTCTCGCGCTGTTTTATCTGCTCTCTCCTCTCACGTTGTTTTATGTGCTCCCGCCTCTCACACTGTTTTATCTGCTCTCTCCTCTCGCGCTGTTTTATCTGCTCCCTCCTCTCGCGCTGTTTTATCTGCTCTCTCCTCTCGCGCTGTTTTATCTGCTCTCTCCTCTCGCGCTGTTTTATCTGCACCCTCCTCTCGCGCTGTTTTATCTGCTCCCTCCTCTCTCGCTGTTTTATCTGCTCCCTCCTCTCGCGCTGTTTTATCCGATTTCTCCTCTCGCGCTGTTTTATCTGCTCCCTCCTCTCGCGCTTTTTTCTCTGCTCCTTCCTCTCGCGCTGTTTTATCTTCTCCCTCCTCTCGCGCTGTTTTATCTGCTCTCTCCTCTCACGCTGTTATCTCTGCTCTCTCCTCTCGCGCTGTTTTATCTGCACCCTCCTCTCGCGCTGTTTAAACTGCTCTCTCCTCTACCGCTGTTTTATCTGCTCTCTCCTCTCGCGCTGTTTTATCTGCTCCCTCCTCTCGCGCTGTTTTCGCTGCTCCCTCCTCTCGCGCTGTTTTATCTGCTCCCTCCTCTCGCGCTGTTTTATCTGCTCTCTCCTCTCGCGCTGTTTTTTCTGCTCTCTCCTCTCACGCTGTTTTTTCTGCTCCCTCCTCTCGCTCTGTTTTATCTGCTCCCTCCTCTCGCGCTGCTTTATCTGCTCCCTCTTGTCGCGCTGTTTTATCTGCTCTCTTCTCTCACGCTGTTTTATCTGCTCCCTTCTCTCACACTGTTTTATCTGCTCACTCCTCTCACACTGTTTTATCTGCTCTCTCCTCTCGCGCTGTTTTATCTGCTCCCTCCTCTCGTGCTGTATTATCTGCTCTCTTCTCTCGCCCTGTTTTATCTTCTCCGTCCTCTCGCGCTGTTCTATCTAGTCCCTCCTCTCCCACTGTTTTATCTGCTCTCTCCTCTCGCGCTGTTTTATCTGCTCCCTCCTCTCACACTGTTTTATCTGCTCCCTTCTCTCCCGCTGTTTTATCTGCTCCCTCGGCTCACACTGTTTTATCTGCTCCCGCCTCTCACACTGATTTATCTGCTCCCTCCTCTCGCGCTGTTTTATCTGCTCTCTCCTCTCACGCTGTATTATCTGCTCCCTCCCCTCGCACTGTTTTATCTGCTCTCTCCTCTCCTGCTGTTTTCTCTGCTCCCTCCTCTCGCCCTGTTTTATCTGCTCCCTCCTCTCGCGCTGTTTTATCTGCTCCCTCCTCTCGCTCTGTTTTATCTGCTCTCTCGTCTCGCGCTGTTTTATCTGCTCCCTCCTCTCGGGCACTTTTATCTGCTCCCTCCTCTCGCGCTTTTTTATCTGCTCTCTCCTCTCACGCTGCTTTATCTGCTCCCTCCACTCGCGCTGTTTTATCTGCTCTCTCCTCTCGCCCTGTTTTATCTGCTCCCTCCTCTCGCACTGTTTTATCTGCTCTCTCCTCTCACGCTGTTTTATCTGCTCCATCCTCTCGCGCTGCTTTATCTGCTCCCTACTCTCAAACTGTCGTATCTGCTCTCTCGTCTCGCGCTGTTTTCTGTGCTCCCACCTCTCACACTGTTTTATCTGCTCTCTCCTCTCGCACTGTTTTATCTGCTCCCTCCTCTCGCGCTGTTTTATCTGTTCTCTCCTCTCGCGTTGTTTTATGTGCTCCCTCCTCTCACACTGTTTTATCTGCTCTCTCCTCTCGCGCTGTTTTATCTGCTCCCTCCTCTCGCGCTGTTTTATCTGCTCTCTCCTCTCGCGCTGTTTTATCTGCTCTCTCCTCTCGCGCTGTTTTATCTGCACCCTCCTCTCGCGCTGTTTTATCTGCTCCCGCCTCTCTCGCTGTTTTGTCTGCTCTCTCCTCTCGCGCTGTTTTATCTGATTTCTCCTCTCGCGCTGTTTTATCTGATCACTCCTCTCGCGCTGCTTTATCTGCTCTCTCCTCTCACGCTGTTTTATGTGCTCTCTCCTCTCGCACAGTTTTATCTGCTCCCTCCTCTCGTGCTGTTTTATCTGCTCCCTCCTCTCGCGCTGTTTTATCTGCTCTCTTCTCTCACGCTGTTTTATCTGCTCCCTCCTCTCACACTGTTTTATCTGCTCCCTCCTCTCTCACTGTTTTACCTGCTCTCTCCTCTCGCGCTGTTTTATCTGCTCCCTCCTCTCGCACTGTATTATCTGCTCTCTTCTCTCGCGCTGTTTTATCTGCACCATCGTTTCACACTGTTTTGTCTGCTCTCTCCTCTCGCGCTGTTTTATCTGATCTCTCCTCTCGCGCTGTTTTATCTGATCTCTCCTCTCGCGCTGCTTTATCTGCTCTCTCCTCTCGCGCTGTTTTATGTGCTCCCTCCTCTCGCACAGTTTTATCTGCTCCATCCTCTCGCGCTGTTTTATCTGCTCTCTCCTCTCCCGCTGTTTTATCTGCTCTCTCCTCTTGAGCTGTTTTATCTGCTCTCTCCTCTCCCGATGTTTTATCTGCTCACTCCTCTCGCGCTGTTTTATCTGTTCTCTGCTCTCGCGCAGTTTTATCTGCTCCCTCCTCTCGCGCTGTTTTATCTGCTCTGTCCTCTCGCGCTGTATATCTGCTCCCTCCTCTCGCGCTGTTTTATCTGCTCCCTCCTCTCGCGCTGTTTTATCTGCTCCCTTCTCTCGCGCTGTTTTATCTGCTCTCTCCTCTAGTGCTGTTTTATCTGCTCTCTCCTCTCGCGCTGTTTTATCTGCTCTCTCCTCTCGCGCTGTTTTATCTGCTCCCTCCTTTCTCGTGCTGTTTATCTGCTCCCTCCGCTCGCACTGTTTTAACTGCTCTCTTTTCTCGCGCTGTTTAATCTGCTCCCTCGTCTCGCGCTGTTTATTCTGCACTCTCCACTCGCGCTGTTTTATCTGATCCCTCCTCTCACGCTGTTTTATCTGCTCCCTCCTCCCGCGCTGTTTTATCTGCTCCCTCCTCTGACACTGTTTTATCTGCTCCCTCCTCTCGCGCTGTTTTATCTGCTCCCTCCTCTCACACTGCTTTATCTGCTCCCTCCTCTCCCGCTGCTTTATCTGCTCCCTCCTCTCACAGTGTTTTATCTGCTTCCTCCTCTCGCGCTGTTTTATCTGCTCCCTCCTCTCACACTGTTTTATCTGCTCCCTGCTCTCTCGCTGTTTTATCTGCTCCCTCGGCTCACACTGTTTTATCTGCTCCCTCCTCTCACGCTGTTTTATCTGCTCCCTCCTCTCACACTGTTTTATCTGCTCCCTCCACTCCCGCTGTTTTATCTGCTCCCTCCTCTCACCCTGTTTTATCTGCTCCCACCTCTCACACTGATTTATCTGCTCCCTCCTCTCGCGCTGTTTTATCTGCTCTCTCCTCTCACGCTGTATTATCTGCTCCCACCCCTCGCATTGTTTTATCTGCTCTCTCCTCTCCTGCTGTTTTCTCTGCTCCCTCCTCTCGCCCTGTTTTATCTGCTCCCTCCTCTCGCGCTGTTTTATCTGCTCCCTCCTCTCGCGCTGTTTTATCTGCTCTCTCCTCTCGCGCTGTTTTATCTGCTCCCTCCTCTCGCGCTTTTTTCTCTGCTCCTTCCTCTCGCGCTGTTTTATCTTCTCCCTCCTCTCGCGCTGTTTTATCTGCTCTCTCCTCTCGCGCTGTTTTCTCTGCTCTCTCCTCTCGCGCTGTTTTATCTGCACCCTCCTCTCGCGCTGTTTAAACTGCTCTCTCCTCTACCGCTGTTTTATCTGCTCTCTCCTCTCGCGCTGTTTTATCTGCTCCCTCCTCTCGTGCTGTTTTCTCTGCTCCCTCCTCTCGCGCTGTTTTATCTGCTCCCTCCTCTCGCGCTGTTTTATCTGCTCTCTCCTCTCGCGCTGTTTTTTCTGCTCTTTCCTCTCACGCTGTTTTTTCTGCTCCCTCCTCTCGCGCTGTTTTATCTGCTCCCTCCTCTCGCGCTGCTTTATCTGCTCCCTCTTGTCGCGCTGTTTTATCTGCTCTCTTCT
>NW_027598075.1:0-2500 GCF_964194155.1 Cetorhinus maximus
ACACACGCAGAGAGACACGCACACACACACACACAGAGAGAGACACGCACACACACAGAGAGAGACACGCACACACACACAGAGAGAGACACGCACACACACACAGAGAGAGAGACACGCACACACACACAGAGAGAGACACGCACACACACACACAGAGAGAGACACGCACACACACGAGCAGAGAGACACGCACACACACACACAGAGAGAGACACGCACACACAACACACAGAGAGAGACACGCACCACACACACACAGAGAGACACGCACACACACACAGAGAGAGACACGCACACACACACACAGAGAGAGACACGACACACACACACAGAGAGAGACACGCACACACACACAGAGAGAGACACGCACACACACAGAGAGAGACACGCACACACACACAGAGAGAGACACGCACACACACAGAGAGAGACACGCACACACACAGAGAGAGACACGCACACACACAGAGAGAGACACGCACACACACACAGAGAGAGACACGCACACACACAGAGAGAGACACGCACACACACAGAGAGAGACACGCACACACACACAGAGAGACACGCACACACACACAGAGAGACACGCACACACACACACAGAGAGAGACACGCACACACACAGAGAGACACGCACACACACACAGAGAGAGACACGCACACACACACAGAGAGAGACACGCACACACACACAGAGAGAGACACGCACACACACACACAGAGAGAGACACGCACACACACACACAGAGAGAGACACGCACACACACACAGAGAGAGACACGCACACACACACAGAGAGAGACACGCACACACACACAGAGAGAGACACGCACACACACACGCAGAGAGACACGCACACACACAGAGAGAGACACGCACACACACACACAGAGAGAGACACGCACACACACACAGAGAGAGACACGCACACACACACAGGAGAGACACGCACACACACACAGAGAGAGACACGCACACACACACAGAGAGAGACACGCACACACACACAGAGAGAGACACGCACACACACACAGAGAGAGACACGCACACACACACAGAGAGAGACACGCAACACACACACAGAGAGAGACACGCACACACACACACACAGAGAGAGACACGCACACACACACAGAGAGAGACACGCCACACACAGAGAGAGAGACACGCACACACACAAGAGAGAGACACGCACACACACAGAGAGAGACACGCACAACACACACAGAGAGAGACACGCACACACACAGAGAGACACGCACACACACACAGAGAGAGACACGCACACACACACAGAGAGAGACACGCACACACACAGAGAGAGAGACACGCACACACACAGAGAGAGACACGCACACACACACAGAGAGAGACACGCACCACACACACAGAGAGACACGCACACACACACACAGAGAGAGACACGCACACACACACAGAGAGAGACACGCACACACACACAGAGAGAGACACGCACACACACACAGAGAGAGACACGCACACACACAGAGAGAGAGACACGCACACACAGAGAGAGAGACACGCACACACAGAGAGAGAGACACGCACACACACAGAGAGACACGCACACACACACAGAGAGAGACACGCACACACACACAGAGAGAGACACGCACACACACAGAGAGAGAGACACGCACACACACAGAGAGAGACACGCACACACACACACAGAGAGAGACACGCACACACACACACAGAGAGAGACACGCACACACACAGAGAGAGACACGCACACACACAGAGAGAGAGACACGCACACACACAGAGAGAGAGAGACACACACACACAGAGAGAGAGACACGCACACACAGAGAGAGAGACACGCACACACACACAGAGAGAGACACGCACACACACACAGAGAGAGACACGCACACACACACACAGAGAGAGACACGCACACACACACACACAGAGAGACACGCACACACACACACAGAGAGAGACACGCACACACACAGAGAGAGAGACACGCACACACAGAGAGACACGCACACACAGAGAGAGAGACACGCACACACACACACAGAGAGACACGCACACACACACAGAGAGAGACACGCACACACACACACAGAGAGACACGCACACACACAGAGAGAGACACGCACACACACAGAGAGAGAGACACGCACACACACAGAGAGAGACACGCACACACACACACAGAGACACGCACACACACAGAGAGAGAGACACGCACACACACAGAGAGAGAGACACGCACACACACAGAGAGAGACACGCACACACACACAGAGAGAGACACGCACACACACACAGACACGCACACACACACACACAGAGACACGCACACACACACAGAGAGAGACACGCACACACACACAGAGAGAGACACGCACACACACACAGAGAGAGACACGCACACACACACAGAGAGAGAGACACGCACACACACAGAGAGAGACACGCACACACACACAGAGAGACACGCACACACACACAGAGA
>NW_027598075.1:12500-17500 GCF_964194155.1 Cetorhinus maximus
ACACACACACACAGAGAGAGACACGCACACACAGAGAGAGAGACACGCACACACAGAGAGAGAGACACGCACACACACACACAGAGAGAGACACGCACACACACACACAGAGAGAGACACGCACACACACAGAGAGAGAGACACGCACACACACAGAGAGAGAGACACGCACACACACAGAGAGAGAGACACGCACACACACAGAGAGAGAGACACGCACACACACAGAGAGAGAGAGACACGCACACACACAGAGAGAGAGAGACACGCACACACACACACAGAGAGACACGCACACACACACACAGAGAGAGACACGCACACACACACAAAGAGAGACACGCACACACACAGAGAGAGAGACACGCACACACACAGAGAGAGAGACACGCACACACACACAGAGAGACACGCACACACACACAGAGAGACACGCACACACACAGAGAGATACACGCACACACACACAGAGAGACACGCACACACACACAGAGACACGCACACACACACAGAGACACGCACACACACACAAAGAGACACGCACACACACACAGAGAGACACGCACACACACACAGAGAGACACGCACACACACACAGAGAGACACGCACACACACACAGAGAGACACGCACACACACACACAGAGAGACACGCACACACACACACAGAGAGACACGCGCACACACACACAGAGAGACACGCGCACACACACAGAGAGACACGCGCACACACACACACAGAGACACGCGCACACACACACACAGAGACACGCGCACACACACACAGAGAGACACGCGCACACACACACAGAGACACGCGCACACACACACACAGAGACACGCGCACACACACACACAGAGACACGCGCACACACACACACAGAGACACGCGCACACACACAGAGAGAGACACGCGCACACACACACACACACACAGAGAGACACGCACACACACACAGAGAGACACGCACACACACACAGAGAGACACGCACACACACACAGAGAGACACACACACACAGAGAGACACGCACACAAACACACAGAGACACACACACAAACACACAGAGACACGCACACAAACACACACAGAGAGACACGCACACACACACGCACACACAGAGGCACGCACACACACAGAGAGACACGCACGCACAAGAGACACGCACGCACACACACACACACACACACACACATACACACACACACAGAGACACGCACACACACACACAGAGAGACACGCGTAAACACACACACACAGAGAGACACACACACAGAGAGACACGCACACAGAGAGACACGCACACAGAGAGACACGCACACACACACACACACACACACACAGAGAGACACGCACACACACACACACATACACACACACACACACACACACACAGAGAGAGACACACACACACACACAGAGACACGCACACAAACACACAGACACGCACACAAACACAGACACGCACACAAACACACAGAGACACGCACACAAACACACACAGAGAGACACGCACACACACACACACACACAGAGAGACACGCACGCACATACACAGAGAGACACGCACGCACACACACAGAGAGACACGCACGCACACACACAGAGAGACACGCACACACACACACAGAGAGACACGCGCACACACACACACACAGAGACACACACACACACACAGAGAGACACGCACACACACACAGAGAGACACGCACACACACACACACACAGAGACACGCACACACACACACACACACAGAGAGACACACACACACACACACACACACACACACAGAGACACGCACACACACACACACACACAGAGACACGCACACACACACACACACAGAGACACGCACACACACACACACAGAGACACGCACACACACAGAGAGAGACACGCACACACACAGAGAGAGACACGCACACACACAGAGAGAGACACGCACACACACAGAGAGAGACACGCACACACACAGAGAGAGACACGCACACACACAGAGAGAGAGACACGCACACACACAGAGAGAGAGACACGCACACACACACAGAGAGTGAGACACGCACACACACACAGAGAGAGAGACACGCACACACACACAGAGAGAGAGACACGCGCACACACAGAGAGAGAGACACGCGCACACACACAGAGAGAGACACGCACACACACACAGAGAAAGACACGCACACACACACACAGAGAGAGACGCACACACACACACAGAGAGAGACGCACACACAGAGAGAGAGACACGCACACACAGAGAGAGAGACACGCACACACAGAGAGAGAGACACGCACACACAGAGAGAGAGACACGCACACACAGAGAGAGAGAGACACGCACACACACAGAGAGAGAGACACGCACACACACAGAGAGAGAGACACGCACACACACAGAGAGAGAGACACGCACACACACAGAGAGAGAGACACGCAGACACACAGAGAGAGAGACACGCACACACACAGAGAGAGAGACACGCACACACACAGAGAGAGAGACACGCACACACACACAGAGAGACACGCACACACACACAGAGAGAGACACGCACACACACACACAGAGAGAGACACGCACACACACACAGAGAGAGACACGCACACACACAGAGAGAGAGACACGCACACACACAGAGAGAGAGACACGCACACACACAGAGAGAGAGACACGCACACACACAGAGAGAGACACGCACACACAGAGAGAGAGACACGCACACACACACAGAGAGAGACACGCACACACACAGAGAGAGACACGCACACACACAGAGAGAGACACACACACACACAGAGAGACACACGCACACACACACACAGAGAGAGAGACACGCACACACACACACAGAGAGAGTCACGCACACACACACACAGAGAGACACGCACACACACACAGAGAGAGACACGCACACACACACAGAGAGAGACACGCACACACACACAGAGAGAGACACGCACACACACACAGAGAGAGACACGCACACACACACAGAGAGAGACACGCACACACACACAGAGAGAGACACGCACACACACACACAGAGAGAGACACGCACACACACACAGAGAGAGACACGCACACACACACAGAGAGAGACACGCACACACACACAGAGAGAGACACGCACACACACACAGAGAGAGACACGCACACACACACAGAGAGAGACACGCACACACACACACACAGAGAGAGACACGCACACACACACAGGGAGAGACACGCACACACACACAGACACGCACACACACACAGAGAGAGACACGCACACACACACAGAGAGAGACACGCACACACACACAGAGAGAGACACGCACACACACACAGAGAGAGACACGCACACACACACAGAGAGAGACACGCACACACACAGAGAGAGAGAGACACGCACACACGCAGAGAGAGACACGCACACACACACACACAGAGAGAGACACGCACACACACAGAGAGAGACACGCACACACACACAGAGAGAGACACGCACACACACACACAGAGAGAGAGACACGCACACACACACAGAGAGAGAGACACGCACACACACACACACAGAGAGAGACACGCACACACAGAGCGGGAGACACGCACACACACAGAGAGAGACACGCACACACACACACACAGAGAGACACGCACACACACACACAGAGACACGCACACACACAGAGAGAGAGACACGCACACACACACACACACACAGAGAGACACGCACACACACACAGAGAGAGAGACACGCACACACACACAGAGAGAGACACGCACACACACAGAGAGAGAGACACGCACACACACAGAGAGAGAGACACGCACACACACAGAGAGAGAGACACGCACACACACAGAGAGAGACACGCACACACAGAGAGAGAGACACGCACACACACACAGAGAGAGACACGCACACACACAGAGAGAGACACGCACACACACAGAGAGAGACACACACACACACACAGAGAGACACGCACACACACACACACACAGAGAGAGAGACACGCACACACACAGAGAGACACGCACACACACACAGAGAGAGACACGCACACACACACAGAGAGAGACACGCACACACACACACAGAGAGAGACACGCACACACACACACAGAGAGAGACACGCACACACACACAGAGAGAGACACGCACACACACACAGAGAGAGACACGCACACACACACAGAGAGAGACACGCACACACACACAGAGAGAGACACGCACACACACACGCAGAGAGACACGCACACACACACAGAGAGAGACACGCACACACACACACAGAGAGAGACACGCACACACACACAGGGAGAGACACGCACACACACACAGACACGCACACACACACAGAGAGAGACACGCACACACACACAGAGAGAGACACGCACACACACACAGAGAGAGACACGCACACACACACAGAGAGAGACACGCACACACACAGAGAGAGAGAGACACGCACACACGCAGAGAGAGACACGCACACACACACACACACAGAGAGAGACACGCACACACACAGAGAGAGACACGCACACACACACAGAGAGAGATACGCACACACACAGAGAGAGAGACACGCACACACAGAGAGAGAGACACGCACACACAGAGAGAGAGACACGCACACACACAGAGAGACACGCACACACACACAGAGAGAGACACGCACACACACACAGAGAGAGACACGCACACACAGAGAGAGAGAGACACGCACACACACAGAGAGAGACACGCACACACACACACAGAGAGAGACACGCACACACACACACACAGAGAGACACGCACACACACACACAGAGAGAGAGACACGCACACACACAGAGAGAGAGACACGCACACACAGAGAGAGAGACACGCACACACAGAGAGAGAGACACGCACACACAGAGAGAGAGACACGCACACACACACACAGAGAGACACGCACACACACACAGAGAGAGACACGCACACACACACACAGAGAGAGACACGCACACACACACA
>NW_027598075.1:30000-55421 GCF_964194155.1 Cetorhinus maximus
ACATGCTGACACTCACTCTCGAGGCTCATGCAGTATGGCCACTGGCTGGTGCCTTGGAATTGTACTTTGAAAAGGTTGGTTGGAAGGGGAAAATATGAAAACAAATAGACAATGAATATTCTACAAGTTCCACATAACTTTAAGTAATTTTTTAAAAAAGATTTTCAACACTGTAAATATGGGCAAAAAGGTATGTATAGTGCAAATACTAAAACAAAGCAGACGTGTACAACCCAGAAAGCCCAAATTTCCTGAATGCTTTGGTATGCAAATCGTTATGGCGCATGAAAAATCTACCCTCATACCTACCCTGTGCTGCAAGGTTTTTGCCCAATTCTGCATTGCTAACCCGTCCATTTTGCGATTTCTTTCCTTCCTCTCCAACTGTTTGGTCCAAATGGACCACACAGCCCTAGCAAGAAACAGTATTGGTTAATATGGTAAGTTCCTCCTTTAACAATTTACCAACGCTGGGCTGGGCAGCCATTACAGACTATATCAAATATTGAAAAAGGCGAGGAGAATGGGATCTGTTGAAAATACAATGAGATCTGCAGGAGTAACAGTCTGTATTGATAGAGGACTTCAATTATCCAGAAATAGCCTGGGATATAACCCTAATGGCGATGGACAAGTGATCTATAGAGCGCATTCTGTACTGGTTTCTAAATGCAATGAAAAATACAGCACTGAACATTAGTCCAGGTAAGAAATGGGGACAATAGCTGATCTGAAGCTAAGAAGTCATCATCCATGCTTTTTTTTAAAAAACTTTCAAACGCAACGATACCAAAAGCTCTCCTGGCCAACTTCCCGCCTTCCACCATATATTAACTTCAGCTCTTCCAAACTCGTTTAGAATTATAGAATAGTACAACACAAAACAAAACCATTCGCCTAATGTGTCTGCACCAGCTTTATCGAAGAGCAATCCAGTTATCCCCATTCCCCTGCATATTGGTGGGCTACTTCTGGATAACTTTAATTCTCTATCAATACAGGCCTGTTACTCCTGCAGATCTTTTTGTACTTTCAACAGATCCCATTTCTACGCCTTTTTCAATATTTAATATAGTCTGTAATGGCTGCCCAGCAAATTTTTCCTTTTCAAGTATATATCTAATTCCTTTTTGCGAGTTATGATTAAATATGCTTCATCACCATATCAGGAAATGTGTTCCAAATCCTAATCACTTGTTGCATATAAGGTTTTCCCTCATCTTGCCTCAGGCTCTTTTGCCAATCTGCTTAAATTTGTGCCCTCGTGTTATCCACCCTTCAGCTTTTTACAGTTGCTTTTTATTTAGGCTATCTAAACCCTTCATGTTCCCCATAATCTCAGTCCCACTCACCCATCACCCCTATACTCACTGACCGACACTGGCTGATTCATCAACGCCTCAAATGTAAAACTCTCATTTTTACATTCAAACTGCTCCATGAACTCACCCTATCTCTGTAACCTTGGGGGAGACAGGGACATAGTGGCAGTACCACCGGGCTTGTAATCCAGAAGTACAGGCTAATGTTCTAGGGACATGAGTTCAAATCCCACCATGGTGAAATTTAAATTCACTTTATTAATCCAATCTGGAATTGAAAGCTAGTCTCAGTGATGGTGACCATGAAACTATAACTGATTGTTCTAAAAACCCATCTGGTTCACTAATGTCCTTTAGGGAAGGAAAGCATCATATTTTTACCTGGTCTGGCCTACATGTGTTTGACTCCTCACAACAGTGTGGTTGACTGCTTTCAAGGGCAATTAGGGATAGGCAACAAATTCTGGCCTAGCCAGCGCTGACCACATCCTATGAAAGAATATAAAACAAACCTCCTCCAACCTGACAACTGTCTGATAACTCTGCATTCTTCAAATTCATGCTCCACTTTCGACTTCCAACAATGGGCAGTTGTCTTGGTCCTAAGTTCTCAAATTCACCTCCCTAAACCTCTCTCCTATGGGAGGCTCCTTAAAACCTCTTTCTTTGGATCAAACTTTTTTCAGCTGTCCTACTATCTTGTTCTTATGTCTCATTACTCTTTTGTGGAACATTCTGGGTTGCGTTACAATCTTAAAGTTACAATAGAAATGCAAGTTGTTATTGAGAACATTTAGGAGCCAGTGAACAGAATTAGGCATGCACTCAGAATGACAACAAAATGCCTCTATCAAAAACAAAGTTGCTGGACTGAAAAAGGGCAAATCTACAAAGGTGGAAAGGAACTAACTTTGATTAATTGGACAGAAACGCTGACAATATTTAAATTATGATGCTGGACAAAGTCCAGCAGCTTTGTTTTTGATATAGGCTTTTTGTTGTCATTCTGAGTGCATGCCTAATTCTGTTATGTTCACTGGCTCCTACATGTCCTCAATAACAACTTGCATTTCTATCGTAACTTTAAGATTGTAATGCAACCCAGAGGTGTTCCACAAAAAAGTAATGAGACATAAGAACAAGATATAGGACAGCTGACAAAAGTTTGATCCAAAGAAAGTGGTTTTAATGTAAGGTGCTGTACGTGAGTTATAAATTTGGGTCTGACACTTGCGTGTACTGATGAATCCAGCCCTTGATATATCTGACCTGGAGCTGACTTTTGGTATATCTGGCCTGGTTTCAGTGATGCTGATACTAAGCGGTCAAAGTAAATTCTTCTGTTTTTCACCACTGACATCCCTCAATTAATTTAACACAAAATTTAATTGAAATAGTCTAACAGTTGTTGGTTTGTACTTACTGAAGAGTTGCTTTTACACGGAACTCATCTGCCTCAGTCTGCATCATACGCTTGGTTTTCCGTATGTCTATGTAAAAGAACCAGTGAATCCAGATCTTCCGCATCATCTGTGAATGAGCTGAAGGAAACAGAAAGGAACATCGTTGAATAAGCTCAAAGTTAACAAGGATAGTGGCAGACTGCTGATAGTGAAACCATGTTTGTTAGTGAGAAAGAACCAGTGGTATACATTTCCCATGGTACCTGATGACAACAAATTTTTAAAAATTATTTGTTCATTCATGGGATGTGGGTATCGCTGACTAGGCCAACATTTATTGCCCATCCTTAATTGCCCTTGTTCAGAGGGCATTTTAAGTGTCAACCACATTGCTGTGGGTCTGGAGTCACATGTTGGCCAGGCCAGGTAAGGATGGCAGATTTCCTTCCTGAAAGGACATTAGTGAACCAGATGGGCTTTTAAAACAATTGACAATCATTTCATGGTCATCATCAGAATTTTAGTTCCAGGTTTTTATTCAATTCACCATCTGCTGTGGCAGGGCAGGTGACCCCAAATTAAGTTAATTTGTTCTTTGGTCAACAAACACAAGTCAGCACAAACTCACTGACAGGTCACAACAAAGCCTGGTGTGGGACTAGAACTCTGAATAAATGAACTTAGAAAGCAACGTTTGACATCAAACCACATAAGGAGGTATTAGGGTAGATCACAGAATCACACAGTGCAGAAGAGGCCCTTCGGCCCATCGAGTCTGCACCGACACGTGAGAAACACCTGACCTACCGACCTAATCACGTTTACCAGCACTTGGCCCACAACCTTGAATGTTATGACGTGCCAAGTGCTCATCCAGGTACTTTTTAAAGGATGTGAGGCAACCCACCTCCACTGCCCTCCCAGGCAGTGCGTTCCAGACTGTCACCACCCTCTGGGGAAAAAAGTTTCTCCTCACATCCCCCCGAAACCTCCTGCCCTTTACCTTGAACTTATGTCTCCTCGTGACTGACCCATCAACTAAGGGGAACAGCTGCTCCTTATCCACCCTGTCCATGCCCCTCATAATCTTGTACACCTCGATCAGCACCCCCTCCAGTGCAATCACATCCTTCCTATAATGTGGCAACCAGAACTGCACACAGTACTCCAGCTGTGGCCTCACCAAGGTTCTATACAACCCCAACATGACCTCCCTACTTTTGTAATCTATGCCTCGATTCATAAAGGCAAATGTCCCATACGCCTTTTTCACCACCCCACTAAAATGCTCCTCCGCCTTCAGAGATCTATGGACACACACGCCAAGGTCCCTTTGTTCCTCAGAACTTCCTAGTGTCATGCCGTTCATTGAATACTTCCTTGTCAAATTACTCCTTCCAAAGTGTATCACCTCACACTTTTCAGGGTTAAATTCCATCTGCCACTTATCTTCCCATTTGACCATCCTGTCTATATCTTCCTGTAGCCCAAAACACTCAATTTCACGATTAACCACCCAGCCAATCTTTGTGTCATCCGCAAACTTACTAATCCTACCCCCCACATACTCATCTATAAATGAGTATATATAAATGACGAATAATAGGGGACCCACCACAGATCCCTGTGGTACACGATTGGACACTGGCTTCCAGTCACTAAAGCATCCTTTTGTCATCACCCTCTGTCTCCTACAACTAAGCCAATTTTAAATCCACCTTATCAAATTACCCTGTATCCCATGTGCATTTGCCTCCTTTATAAGTCTCCCATGTGGGACCTTGTCAAAGGCTTTGCTGAAATCCATATAGACTACATCAACTACACTACCCTCATCTACACACCTGCTCACCTCCTCAAAAAATTCAATCAAATTTGTTAGGCATGACCTCCCTCTGACAAAGCCATGCTGACTATCCTTGATCAGGCCTTGCATCTCCAATTGGAGATAGATTCTCTCCTTCAGAATTTTCTTCAATAGTTTCCCTGCCACTGACGTGAGACTCACTGGTCTGTAGTTCCCTGGCTTAACTCTACAACCCTTCTTAAATAGCGGAACCACATTAGCTGTTCTCCAGTCCTCTGGCAACCCCCCCGTGGCCAGAGAGGAATTAAAAATTTGGGTCAGAGCCCCTGCGATCTCCTCCCTTGCCTCCCTCAGCAATCTGGGACACAAATCATCCAGACCTGGAGATTTGTCCACTTTTAAGCCTGCCAACACCTCCAATACCTTGTCACTATATCAATTTGCTTAAGAACCTCGCAGTCTCTCTCCCCGAGTTCGAAACCTTCATCCTCATTCTCTTGGGTGAAGACGGATGTGAAGTATTCATTCAACACTCTAGCGATGTCCTCTGGCTCCATCCATAGATTGCCCCCTTGGTCCCTATTCTTTCCCTGGATATCCTCTTCCCATTGATATACTTATAGAATATCTTGGGATTTTACCAGCCAGAGCTTTCTCATATCCCCTCTTTGCTCTCCTAATTGCTTTCTTAAGCTCCACCCTGCACTTTCTGTACTCCACTAATGCCTCCACTGATTTGCTTCCCTTGTACCTGCTAAAATCCTCTCTTTTCCTTCTCATTGTAACCTGAATATCTCTGGTCATCCATGGATCTCTGGGCTTGTTACTCCTTCCTATCACCGTAGAGGGAACATGTTGAGCCTGTACCCTCCCCATTTCCTTTTTGAACGCCCCCCACTGTTCCTCTGTAGATTTCCCCACAAGTAGCTGTTCCCAGTCTACCTTGGCCAGATCCTGCCTTATTTTACTAAAATCCGCTCTCCCCCAATCCAAAACATTTTTTTGCAACGTGTCTATTTCTTTGTCCATAACAAGCTTTAATTGTACCATGTTGTGGTCACTATCACTAAAATGCTCCCCCACCACCACCTCAGCCACCTGTCTGGCTTCATTCCCCAGAATTAGGTCTAGCACTGCGCCATCCCTTGTTGGACCCCTACATATTGACCTAAAAGGTTCCCCTGTACACATTTCAAGAAATCCACTCCATCCAAGCCCTTAACAGTATGTCTATCCCAATTATTGTTAGGAAAGTTGAAATCACCTAATATAATTACCCTATTGATCCAAAGCTTGGTCAAGGAGGCAGGTGTTAAGGAGAAAAGAGAAGTAGAGGGTTGGAGAGGTCGAGAGAGGGAATTCCAGAATGTACACATTAGCAGCTGAAGACATGGCCACGAATGGTGCTACCAGTTAAAACTGGGTGTGCTCAAGAGGCCAGAAATAGAGGGGCAGGGAGATCGTCAAGGTTGTGCGGCTGGATGGGATTAGAGGTCAGGAGGGGAGAAGCTGTGGAGGGATTTTAAAAAAAAAACAACTTTAAATTTAAAGATTTTAAATTAGTATTTCCTACAACTTGGGCCTGTACTTCGAGTAAATAAGGGGCAGCTGCTCTTCCACTGACAGGAAAACTGGTACCCAGAGGACCCAGAGAAAAATCAGGGCAGAGATGAGGATTTTAAAAAATTTTCTTTGGCAAATTGTGATCATATGAATATTTGGTAGAAGCAGATTCAATAGCAACTACCAATAGAGAGTTGGATAAATACTTGGATATATACTTAAAAAGGAAGAACTTGCAGAGATATGAGGAAACAACAGTGGAGGGGGTGAGGGGGCTGGAACTAATGAAAGAGCTCTTTCAAAGAGCTGGCACAGGCACAATGGATCGAATGGCCTCATTCTGTGCTCTGGGATTCTAGGCGCACTGCATTAGGTGTTTTGAGGTCATGTCACACCCCTTGCCTATGCTGCAGGTGACATCACACACAAGTCAGACTGCAAGAGTTTGCCTTGACAAGAATGTCAAAATTACTTTTATCAATAAAGCCAACTGTGTGGTAAGCCTGACAATGTGCGCTTTTATCCTAAGCTTCTATACAGGAACACAAAAGGAACCACAGCGAAATGGCAATTAACATATTTTCTCAGTCAGCCTTTATTCCCCAAACTGATAAGTCACTGTTCAGAATGCAAATAAAGTTTACTCCCCCCTCAAAAGCTTGAATTAAAGAACAAGAGGTTAAGGTATTTTGATTCTTCCAAGTGTAGTTTACATGGTAATGGTCTATATATTTTATCATTTCAATATCTAGTAAAAGAAAGGGTTACAGAAATGTAGATTGAGCCTTGCAAGTTAAAATTTCTAAATTGTTGATCCCACAAATGGTCTGTACTCTCACTATAATGTGCCTCCTCACCAAAAATACCCACTAGATGTCATCAGAGGACTTGTGTATGAGGTGATGCACTTTGGTATAAAAAAACATGGAGACAGTATAAAATAAAGGATACTATTCTAAAGGGTATGCAGGGACAGGGAGACCTGGGTGCATATGTACATAAGTCATTAAAGGTGGCAGGGCAGGTAGAGGGAGCTGTTTCTGAAGTATACAGTATTCTAGGCTACATTAATAGGGGCATAGAATTCAAGAGCAGGGAGGTTAGGATGAACTTATATGAGACACTGGTTAGACCACAGCTGGAGTATTGTGTATAGTTCTGGGCGCCACACTATAAGAAGGATGAGAACACATTGGCGAGAGTGCAGAAGAGGTTTAAAAGAATGGTCCCAGGGATGAGACACTTCAGTTATGAGGAAAGATTGGAGAATTTGGGACTGTTTTCCTTGGAGAGGAAAAGGCTAAGAAGAGACTTGATGGAAGTTCTCAAAATCATGAGGGGTCTGGTCAGAGTAGCAAGGGAGAAACTGTTCCCACTCGTAAGCGGATAGAGAACCAGAGGGCACAGTCTTAAAGTGTTTTGCAAAAGAAGCAAATGCGAGGTGAGAAAAAACTTTTCATACAGCGAGTAGTTAGGGTTAGAAATGCACTGCCCGGAAGTGTGGTGGAGGCAATTTCAATTGAGGCATTCAAGAGGTCATTGGATGATTATTTAAACAGAAACAATGTGCAGGGTTACGGGGAAAGGCAGGATATTGGCACTAAGTTAAAATGCTCAGCGAGCCGGTTCAGGCATGATGGGTCCAATTGCCTCCTCCTAAACCATAATTCTGTGATTCTGTGATAAACAGTTTTCAGTCTAAAAAAACTGTAGGAGTTGGAAGTGCACAGAGGATCCTGTTAGCATCTGTAAAGGGAAAATACACTTTGGGTGGAGATCCTTTGCCACTTTTAACCAATAGAATATACCCAAAAGTTTAAAAATGTTTTATTTTTATAAATGTTGCATACTGTTAAATATTTACAACAAATACATGTCAAATATGTCTCCTAATACTCATGCAATCACAAGTGATTCCAGATCAATGGTGATCTCAAACAATGTAGGTCATAGTTTCCCACAATACAGAGCAGTACATGTTCTTTCCACAGATTGCACCTGTTTCAGCTAAAAAAAATAAGTGAAGCCATTCACTGACTCTTCCTCAGGGCAATGTCTTGACCAATCAGGGTCATGTTGCCTGATTTAAATTTCAAACAATGCTTGGCAGTTAACTGTCAGTCACCATTACTGGTGCATTCCCCATGGCAACACCTTTACCAATCAGAGTCCACTTGCTAACCGACTCTCTGCACATACAGTACAAATTATTGTTTTCCCCTTATATTATTATTCTTACAGTGTCCTAATGAGGGCAAGATGTAAAGCTTCGACATGTCTCTTTTTCAGCAATACTCAAGTTCTGTACTACCAAATGACTAAATTTATTAGAGTTCTTGAGGATGTAACAAGCAGGGTGGATAAAGGGGAACCTGTAGTGTAATCAGGTTTCCAAAAGGCATTTGTAAGGTGCTACATAAGAGGTTACTGCAGAAGGTAAGAGCACGAATAGAGGATTGGCTAACTAACAGGAAATAGAGAGTTGCAATCAAAAGGTCATTTTCAGGTTGGTAAACTGTAACTAGTGGAGAGCCACAGAGATTAATGCTGGGGCCTCGACTATTTACAATCTATACAAGTGACTTGGAATGAAGCGCCAAGTGTATTGTAGCCAAATTTGCTAATGATACAAAGATAAGTGAGGAGCAAGTTGTGAAGAGGTTACAAACAGTCCACAAAGGGATATAAACAGGTTAAGTGAGTGGGAAAAAATTTTGCAGATGAAGCATAATGTGGGAAATGTGAGGTGGTCCACTTTGGCAGGCAGAATAAAAAGCAGATTATTTAAATGGAAGGAGGCTAAATGGTGCAATACAGAGGTATCCGAGTGACCTTATACATGCATTACTTAGCATGCTGGTACAGCAAGAAATTTAGGGAGGCAAATAAAATGTTGACTTTTATTGCAAAGAAGATGATGTATAAAAATAGGCAAGTCTTGTTACAACTGTACAAGGCATTGCTGAAATCACATCTAGAGAACTGTGCACAGTTTCGGTCTCCTTACTTAAGGAGTGATATACTTGCATTGGAGGCAGTTCAAAGAAGGTTCACCAGGTTGATTCTTGGGATGAAGGGATTATTTTATAAGGAAAGTTGTGAACAGACTGACAGACTGGGCCAATGCCCCTTTCTTGTTGGTTCAGAAACATACATACTTTCTTGTTAGATCAGAAACAAGCTGTCAGAGTGGGAGCGTTGTTTGGTGAGAATTCCAAGATGAGTTCTTCAAATGTGAAGATTGGAAATCCTTGTGAGAAAGTCAGAGTTTCAGTGAGATTGGGTGGGAGATTGGAAGATGAGGTGCTGTTCCTCCAGTTTGCGTATTCTTTGCTGATTCTCAGTGAAGCCCAACGCAAACTGGAAGAACAGCACCTCATCTTCCGACTAGGCACTTTACAGCCCTCTGGGCTGAATATTGAATTCAACAACTTTAGATCTTAAACTCCCCCTCCCCCCATCCCCACCCCGTTTCTTTTCCCCCCCCACCCGCTTTTTTTTCAATAATTTATATAGATTCTTCTTTCCCCACCTATTTCCATTATTTTTAAATCTAAAACTAAAACCTTTAGTCTTTCCACCCCACCCCCACTAGAGCTGTACTTTGAATATCCTGTATTCCATTCTTAATTAGCACTTTTCTCAGACAAAGACCACCACCTTCAACACCTCTTTGACCCTTTTGTCTCTGACATCTTTTGATTATCTGCTCACACCACACCCTCAATGTGTCTCTTCCCCCCCGCCCCCCACCCACCTTAAACCAATTTATATTTCTCCCTTGTTGAAACTATGCTGCAGTTCTGCCGAAGGGCCATGGAGGCTCGAAACGTTGACTGATTTCTTCTCCGCCGATGCTGCCAGACCTGCTGAGTTTTTCCAGGTAATTCTGTTTTTGTTTTGTTTAAGACAGCAACTTTGTTATTCAATGCATTTCCATGGTGAGGCAGGCAGTGAGATGGCATTTTGGTTAGGTTAATGGCAGAGCAGCACAACTAGGACAGCAACTTTAGAATATTTGTATTTAACTGCGCTTCTCACCTGAAGTTGCTTAACCATTTGAGCATAAGTAAAGGCAAGGGCCATTAGCTCAGTGTTATTTTGACAGCAAATTATGGCCCTTTAGTTGGCTGCTAGCATACAGCATTGCTTAAACTGACGCGTCCTTTTCATTGGTCACTCACTGATCGCAACAAGTAAACACAGCCCAAGATCTCCAAAGATCTTGATCAAGGGGCTTTTTAGATTGGAATGCTGGTCAGGTTCAGTTCAGAACAAGCCAGCATTATTTTTCATCTAAAAATGGAGGTTAACCAGGCTAATTCATCAATTATGAGTATCTCCATCTCATACCGTGTGAAACTGCCATCCTGTATTTTGCTTTCTTCCTCTGCTGTTGAAGGATGTACGTCTGCCAGGCTCTCCACGTTTGATTATATTTATGATACCTGTTACAGGCAGGAATGTGGACATTACAGAAATGAATAGACCTTCAATTTTACATCAAGTTCTCTTGCTACCATTCTCACTTCTCATCAAGATACAAGTTCCTGACTCATTCTGCAGTACAGTTCCAGACAATGACTGCATTTTGCTACCTTGCGAGGACAACATCCATAACGCAAATCCATTGGGTGACATCCAAATCTTACACAAATTCTATACTTCTCCAAAATCCACATGCACCTTCCAAAAACCATGGCTAAGTTCCCTCAAAACTTTCTTCCCTGACCTGGGAGAGTGGTACACCGCTTCTGCTGCTCGGCATGAGAATAGCTAACTCAGCTGAAAATTGGAGATGAAACCTGGAATGTTTGATCAGCATGGTTGTTTGCTACATCAAGCTTTTATTACTTCGGTCATTCAATAATTCAATTCAGTAATTTAGAAAAGAACTCTGCTGCCATAGCAAGCCAAGGTCAGGCGTCATATACCAACTTATGCATGGTAGCAAAGTGTCATGAAATGAAAATGCTGCTGTGTAGCCCCAAATCCTTTAGATCAGTTGTTAAATGCAATGATCAGAGTAAAACTAAAGCATACAGACTGGAAACAGTTTCGGTTCAATCACCAGTCTGTGCTGAATTAAGTATGGGAGGGTTGGTACTGTTGGCCTCAATAACCCTGGACTAGATAGTGTCAATGAGGCCAACTCTAAGGGTTTCTTTACTGATCACTGTCCAGTGAATCCTACTGGAAAGTGCATGATGTGTATGCATGTATGTGTATTCTCTCCTCTTTTCTCTCTCTCACCCATACACCAGAGGATGATAGGATCTAGCATAGCTGTGATGCCCTCAAGCAATTTAACTGTGCTCACAGTCCTGGCTTACATATGAAGGACCACTTGGTGGGGTACCGAAGGGCTGATTGCATGTATGAAACTGCACCTGAGCAAGAATTTAAATCTTTATAAAAGGGAAAAATAAAAGAGAGCAACATTATATAAAGCTTATTTTGTGAAGTACATGCATTTTTAGCACCAGTTAGTTTGCTTTGTCAGTTAAATGGTCAAAGTTCAATCAGGGCAGTTGGTTTTCCAGCAGGCTGCATCACAGTGGTAATAAACACAGCTTTTAAAATAATATACCGCATAATATATAAAACACATTAGGAAAATAATTTCACTTGAAGAATCAGGTACATTGAGTCAGATGATCTCAGGCTTTGCGACTGTCCTCATTAGCCAAGGTTCCTGTTCTTGTTCACTATTCAGAAATCCCTCTGGGAGTGCACACATATGTGAACAGAAGGACAGGATTGGCAATGTCATTGATATTTTTCTGCCATTTGGGTGAGATATCAGAGGAATATTTAGCACTTGTGAGACTGTATCCTAGCTAGGGTGGATGAAGAGCATAAAAAACAGCTACCTGTAGTGACAGTCCGCTCGAACCATCAGTTTCCATTCTATCCTCACACTCCACCATTGCTCCTTCCATTCATCAAATGCTTTACTCAATACTGCATGACAGTAGTGGGATCTGGCAAAAGGAAAACCATGCATTTTGAAAAGCCAGCATCTCTTAATGACTATTGAAGTTTCATTCCAAAAATGTTTATTAAAATTTAAGTGGCCTTACAAAGCCCTATATAATGGTAGCAAGACTTCCTGACTCTTATATGTCAACTTGGTTTCAAAAAAAGGCTGACATACTATTTGCCTTTCTAATAGCTTTTCGCAATTGCTTCCCTCTACAAACGAACCCGTATTTTATTTGCATCTTTATGGCTTTGTTAGCTTGCATTGCTACTTTTAATGATTTGTGAATACATGCCTATAGATCTCTTTGCTCCTTTACCCTTGTTAGACTTAGTTTTCAAAAATAACATGGCTTCCTTAATTTTCCAACTAAAATGCATCATCTCATACTTTACCTGCATTGAAATTAATTTGCTATTTACACACACACATTCTGCAATATTAACATCTTGTATTTTGTCGCAGTCTTCCATAATGTTAACTATAAATACTCACGCAACCACTCCCAATTGGGTGTCATCCACAAGTTTTGAAATTGCAATACCGATTCCCAAGTCCAAATCATTCATGTAAATTGTGAACAACAGTGGTTCCAGCACCAATCCTCGTAGAACACCACTTCCCACCTGAGTTAGTATCTGAGTAACTAAAGTTAACACCTATTGTTATATGTTTTGTAGCCAGCTTGCTATCCATTTTGCTACTTGTCCCAACGACACATGCTCTCAGCACGAATCTGCAGTGTTGTAATTCACTGGTGGCTTTTTCAAAATCCAAGTAAATTACATCTACTACATTACCCTTGGCTACCTTTTATTCATTCTTCAAACAATTCAATAAGGCTGCTCCAGCTCCAGCATGACCTTCCCTTTTGAGATTTGTGTTGGCTATTCTTTATTATTTTCAGTTTCTTGTCTCAGTAGCCACATGATTCTATGCCCAAATCACACTGTGGAAACAAATTAACTTCATCTGCTCTTCTATGATAATAATGAGCCTGCACCTCATTCAGCTAGCAACAGACAGTAAACACCTGATCAGCACCAATGCAAAGCCAATTCTGGATTTGTAGAGATGGCACAAAAGAGACCTACTACAAGGTTACTAAAGCCCAGTCTAAATGTTGTAACACCATACCAGCATCCAGCTAAGCAATGAATTTCAAATTCAGCATTCCATCTGGACTAATTTTTAAACAAAAGTATTTAATTTAGAAACACTGATGTTGGTGGCACAGTGGCTCAAGCCCTGCATTTGTAACAAAGTGAACCATTCTGTCACTGGTATAAAGTGGAGTCAAGGGGGGATTGGACACAGTCATAACACCTCTTGCTTGCACCAAGTTTCACAGCAGTATAAGGTTGGTCTGGAAGCAGCTCATTTGCTTTAACAGCTGTGGGTGGGAGAAAAATGCTTAAAAGTCATTGATACTCCAGCGGTTCAGCTGGCTGCTACACTGTCTAGCGTGAAACTAGGCCACACTGGATGATCCTAGATTTGATCTCTATTGAGTTAGTTGATTTCAGCTCAGGCAGTAGCTGACAGATGGCAACAGGCCCAGTAACCCTGGACAAGGGAGTGGCTCCAGCCAGAGTTACACAACTGATAACTACTAGTCATTTCACATAGAAAATCTATGTGTATCGTCATATGATACAAGAGCAAAGGAGGCCATTCAGCCCACCTGATGGTCATGGAAGGTGTATTCGTAACATGGCCAGTTGATTACCAGCCTGTAAATCCTTCCAATGCACCTGATGGCAGGCAATAAGAGTGGGAATGTTTCCTGGTCAGTCATGCTGCAGAAGGCAATGGCAAACCACTGCAGTACTTCACCAAGCATAATCATGGACCAATCCAATGGAAATCCATTGTCACCTACACCCTCTTAGGGGATGGGACCTGTAGGAGGAGGAGGAGAATAGGACAGAACAGAAGGAAGCCATTGACCCCATTGCTATCTATGCCAACTATTTTTAAAAACAGTTGTTAGTTTCATCCCCAAGATCAATATCCACAAACTGAAAAATACTGGATCCTTTATTGACATCTCCAGCAGCAGGTTAGAGAATTGTGCAAGGAGATCTTTCTGGAAAGGATATGGCGATTTCTAACAGGCTTCTATTACACCAAGTAAAAATGCAGAGAATATTTTCTCTCAGAGTGGAGACATTTACTGACCGGAACTTGTTTCCCCAGATAAAAACAGCAATTTGTTGCGAATGCTGAACCTGCCTCCTTTTCATATTTCATTCAGTGCAAACTAGCAGAACATTTCAAAGAAGTGAAGTAATTTCTGATGTAATTACCTTAGGGGTAATACCTTTGCTGCAAACTGGTCCCGGAAATGTGGATGTTTCTAGACAGTTTTAGACATCGTTTTTCTACCCTAACACCTCAGCCACAGCTAACTGAACTCCGATTTTAAAATTCACATTATTCCATTTAGATTCAAAAATAACATACTGCAGAGAAATTTCTGTTTGAGACATGGCAATGCTGTTTCTGTCACAATGTCATTTTGAAATGCAGCTACCCATTTATGCAATTTTTGTCTCACATCAATGAGATACAGTCATTAACATCACTTTAGAATTAGGATCTCTGTATGCAACATAACATTCTGCGCCCATCTTCAAAAAGACACGGAAGAAAACTAAATTGTACCTCACCTAGCTTTGGATGGAAGGATTCTCCCAAATGTCTTCCGTGTCCACAAATGCAAGAACTTTCTCGCAAGGTGCCTGGGATAAGAAGACAACATTACCAATCGGCGTAGTTTTCTTACAAGGTCAGGAACATGAAATTCTTCAAGCATAAGATTTTGGGCAAAATATTGATTTGGGTTGACAGAACTTGAAAGAATACCTTGAAGCATTAGCTGAAAATCTGTACATGATGCTGGGAAACCAGTGATAAATTCGTGAGGTTTCACCCTCAATGGAAGGATTGCAATTTCTACCAGCTCCCCACACTGGGGCAGGAAGGGACCGAAATTCAAATCCCTTGGCACATTTCTATTGCGTCACTCTTAAGAACGTAAGAAATAACAACAGGAATAGACAATTTGGCCCTTCAAGTCTGCTCTGCCTTTCAATCTGATCTTCTTGTGTTTCAATTTCCACATTCGCATCTAACCCCGATAACCTTTGATTCCCTTGCCCAACAAGAATCTATCTACCTCTGCCTTAAAAATATTCAATGATCCCGTCTCCACCACCTTCTGAGGCAAAGCATTCCAAAGTCGCACAACCCTCAGAAAAAATTTCTCATCTCTGTCCTTAAAGAGCAATCCCTAATTTTAAAACAGTGCCCTCTAGTTCTGGACTCACCCACAAGAGGAAACATCCTTTTGACGTTCACCTTGTTAAGACCATTCAAGATCTTGAAAACTTCAATCAAATCACCCTTCACTCTTCTAAACTCCAGTGGAATCAAGCCCAGTCTGTCCAACCTTTCCTTGTAAGACAACCCACTCATTCCAGGTATCAATCTAGTAAACCTCCTTTGAACCGCCTCCAATGCATTTACATCCTCCCTTAAATAAGGAGACGAAAACTACACACAAGTATTCGAAGTGCGGTTGCACCAATGCCCTGTATAACTGAAGCATAACATCCTTACTTTTATGATCAATCCCTCTCATAACAAAGGATAGCATTCCATTAGCCTGCTTAATTACTTGCTGTATCTGCATACCAACTTTTTGTGACTCATGTACTAGAACACTTAGATCCCTCTGCACCTCAGAATTATGCAGCCATTCTCCATTTAAGTAATACTCTGATATTTTGTTCTTCTTGCCAAAGTGAATAGCTTCGCATTTTCCCAGACTAAACTCAAGATCTTTGCCTACTCACTCAACCTATCTATATCCATCTGCAACCTCATGTCCTCTTCACAACATACTTTCCTACCTACCTTTGTGTCATCTGCAAATTTAGCTGCCATGTCTTCACTCCCCTCATCTAAGTCATTGATGTAAATCATAAAATGTTCAGGCCCCTGTGGGACACCAGAAGACATCAGTGCTCCGCCTCTTGGAGATAAGCCTGTCACAGTCTCCTAGATACTAAGTTTGCTAACGATACAAAGCTATGTGAAAATGGCAGGTGTAAGGAGGACACAGAAAGGCTGCAAAGAGATAACGACAGGTTAAGTGAATGGGCAACAAGGTGGCAGATGGTGTATTCTGTTGGAAGTGTGAGGACATTCACTTTGCTCCTAAGAATAAAAAAAGAGAATATCTTTTCATAGGCGTGAAACACTGATGCTCAGGGCAACTTGGGTATGCTCGTACAAGGAACGCGATGTCAGCACGCAGATGCTGCAAGCAATTAGGAAGGCAAATGGCATGTTGGCCTTTATTGCAAGGGGATTGGAGTACAGAAATAAAGAAGTCTTGCTACAATTGCACACGGTTTTGGTGAGACCACACCTGGAATACTGTGTGTAAGTTTGGTCTCCATATTTAAGGATTGGAGGCAGTATAGCAAAGATTTACTGGACTGGTTTCATAGAATGAGAGGGTTGTCCTATGATGAGAGGCTGAGTAAACTCAGCATCTACCCACTGGAGTTAAGAAGAATGAAAGATGATGCCATTGAGCCCAAGATTCTGAAGGTGCTTGACAAGGGAGATACTGAGAGGGTGTTTCCACTGGCTGGGAAATTGAAAACAATGGGGGCACAGTCTCAGGAGAAGAGTTTGATCATTTAGAACTGAGATGAGGTGAAATTTATTCACTCAAAGGGTTGTGAATCTTTGGAATTCACTACCCCATCATTGACTATATTTAAGGTTGAGATAGACAAATTTTTGGTCTCTCAGGGAATCAAGGGATGTGGGCAGTGGGCAGAAAAGCAGAGTTGAAGTCCAAGATTAGCCACAATCATTGAATGGCAGAGCAGACTCGACAGACCATATGGTCTACTCCTGCTCGTATCATGTTCTTGTGACGCATCAACTAGTTACAACCAGTGGGAGAAAATCCCATGAATGATGGGACACCTAGTAAATGGGTGGCATAATGACTGGCCATCTCAACTGAAAAATAAATAAATGTTTTGCAACACATTATATACTGTAGAGTTAAGCTATAAAGTAGGAGATATGTTGCAATTCAAGCAGGATGGGTCTTCAGATTAAAAACACAGGTGAGATGTGGTGACTGGAGCATTTTTAAACTCTCGCCCCCGCAATGGCTTGGTGAATTCATTCAGAGATTAATTGAACCATACAGACCAGGAAGGTCAGTGATTTTGTCCTCGGTGTGTGTTGAGGAAGCGGATGATAGACATGCTACAATTGGCATCAGCATCCCTGACATAGGAAGGAAAAAAATTAGCCTGATCATTGTCCAGAGGACATTGAGGGAGGAAAACAATGAAAGAGAAATGCCTTCGTGAGAGCTAATTTCAAAACTTGCAGAGAAGCCATTTGGGCAAATTGTTCAGGGGTGGGCGGGGGTGAGGGAAAGAGAGGTAATGAATGGCGTCCGAGAAACGACCTCTACTCGTCATGTCTGAGCCTGCCGAGTGTTGGCGTGCTGTTCATGGAATAAATTGCAGCCAATCCTGTTTCTGTCCATCTGATATCCACACACACACTTTCGAGCAGACGGTCATTGGGAGGCAGCTTAGCTGAATTATCCTTCTCCATAACAGAGTTTTTGGCAAATGGCAACACTAAAATTTCAGTCCAAGGCACGATCATCAAACCTGGTACTTTCCCACCTGATTACATGGTAAAGCATGGGCCAAAAATTAGAACACATTTCTAATCTGATCTTTCAGGGTGATCTGCGCTTATGTCTAAAATTCTAAATCTGCCCTCTTGTATAAGATTGATATATAACATTTTAAATTTGGTGGTGGAATTTAGAATTCGAATTAATTAGTGCTTGACATCTTGAACTCCCAGTGCGATAACAACTTCATTTTATACAAGAAACTTATTGCATAGGATGGGCGTTATACAACAAGCAAATCACAGGAGCTTCCTATTGTATTTTAACATGGATCTATTAAATGTAGAAACCAATTCTCCGTTCTTCAATATATGTGTCATAAAATATGGTTAAGTACAAAAACAATGCAATGATAGTTGGCCTTTTTATTAAAGCCCTACTCAATCAGAACTTAGTAAGACAGGTTCTCTAGGCTAATGTGTTGCAGCCAGTGCACTCGAATCCAGTGTGTGAATGATAGAGCTTTGTGCAGGATACAGTCGATTACAATGCCAAACAGGAGGCACGCCAACACACCTTCCTGAAGTACTGGCCACTCAACTCATCAGATTTTTTTCCCCCAGAGATCTATTCACTGGATATGGTTACAATTCAAATTCTGATTATTGCATAGATCAACAAAGATTATAGCACAGAGCAAGATCATTCAGCTATTGCTCCAGTGCATAGGCCCAAACTGCTCTATTCTCATTTCTTTGCTCTTCCAACCACACCCTTTCTTCAAGCGTTTATCCAATCTCTCAAAGGTAGCATTAGCTACTTAAGGTAATGTACTCCCTGCATCAAAACAATTTCATGCCTCCTTGTTATGGATTCAATCAACTAATGGAAACAATATTCCATCATTTACCTTTCAAACCTACTTGAAACTCTTCCCATCCCTGGTATTTCAGTGGATCTCGACTCGTGGCCCAAATATGCTTTTATAATGGAGTGCCAAAGCAAATACTCGAAATGTGACCTGACAAATTTATATCCACGTGGCATTAAGATTGGAGTGAAAGATTTTCTCTGGACAATGTGTATCAAAATCACAAACCCATTAACAATTGCAATACACAGATTGCGGGGAAATCATCTCCTATGGTATCATGATGCAGGTCAGCAATTGTATGTAGCAGGCAAACTAGAAGGTCTCTCACTTCATAAAATTGAGAAAACTAGGTGAAGTGCCAAGAGCATGGAACACCAGTAAAGCTAAAAAGAGTAATTAAGAAATCAGGTGAGTTGAAGGTGCAGTTGTCAATTGACAACAAATTTTAAAATTCTGTGGGCTTCAGGAGGAAAGGAAAACCGAGAACGATGAGTTCAACAGTTTTGAGGCCCCAGTAAAGAACAATAGGAACTCCTACAATGAGTCTTCAATTCAACTGGTGTAGAGAGAAGAAATGTTAAGGATACTGTTTTCTGGAGGTTCTCCATTTCTATTGGAAGTATTTCTCCATGTAGTTTCAGGGCAAAAATCTCTACCGGGAGTTCATTTGGATCCATCTTAGATGGAAGACTGGCCAGGTTTGAACAACAATTTCATCTGGTTGATATAAAGAACTACTTTAGATTGCATTTCTTACACCTGGAATTCATCCGTGGATGAAGGTGAAATTGAAAAGGCTCAAAGCGCAACAAAGTCTATGAAAAAGAGTCAGATAACCAGAGCTGGTATGATGATAGATGCAAATTTACAATAGAACAATCAGGAACAAATTCTTTACACATAATAACTATTTGTAATAATTTACCAAGGAAGGGGCTAGAGGCAAAAAGATTGACTTTTGTATCACACCAATCAGATGCCAAATAGCCCAAATAATCTTTTCCCATCTTTGTTTCTTTTAATGTTCTTTTGCATGAACTACATTTTGGATATAAGTATTGAACCTCTAAAATAGAACAGCAGTCTTTCAGTATTCACTAAATGCAAACATTACCTAATGCGGAGTTCCTTCAATCGCCCACCTCTGTTCCAGGTGTAATTCACTCTGTAAGGGATCAAGCTCTTTTTGACACGATGTACATTAGTCCCACCATGCTTTATGGAATGTTCCTGGGATGTACTTTTGGGAAGCTGGGTGTTCACTGGAGGGCCCATCATCACAGCACTGGGGAAACAAAGAACAGAGCAGTGTCGATCTTACAGAAACATAACAAGTAACTTCACAACCAATCTCCAGAACCATAGCAGTCAACAAGAAACTGAAACAACCCGTTTTAGTTATTTCTCAGCCAAGGTCGCCTACAAGTAATAAATTTTCTTAGGTTTCTGCCAAACTGGCACCAGCTTACCAGTGCGATGAAATTGCCTCAGGTCACACTGGTTTGTTTAAATTCTTTCATGGGACGCAGGCATCGCTAACAAAGCCAATATTTGTTACCCATCCCTAATTTCCCTTGAGATGATGATAGTAAGCCACCTCCTTGAACCATGGCAGTCTCTGTAACCATTTGGTACAACTAAGTGGCTTGCTAGACCATTGCAGAGGGCAGTCAAGAGTCAATCACATTGTTGTGGGTCTGGAGTTATATGTAGGCCAGGTCAGGTAAGGACAACAAATTTCCTTCCCTGAAGGACATTAATGAACCAGATGGGTTTTTACACAAATGATGATAGGCATCATTACTGAGACTAGCCTTCAGTTCAAGATTTTTATTAATAAGTTCAACTCATTGAATCTAAATTTCACCAGCTAACGTGGTGGGGTTTCAAAGTATCCCCAGGGCATTGGCCTGGGCCTCTGGATTACTAGTCCAGTGACATGGCCACTAGGCCACCATCTCCCCTTGCTGCTGAACCACCTATACAAGCAAAAATACAGAGATTTCAGGATGGAGTTGGGTAGTGTCATTTATTGGATACTCTCCTCTGCCTCTGATCAAAATCTAAATTTAACTGCCTGAAAATCTTCTCTATTATCTATAAGCAAACATTGGAGCAAGAGTAGGGCTCAGCCTCAACAGCTTTTTGGTAGGAGAGACTAGCAAGGTTCTTGGTGAAATGAGCTTGGTTAAACTCAACTTAGATCATAGAAAATACACACCCATAGCCAAACACTACCCCAGTTCAGTGGTCATCTGCAATAAATTGTTCATCTTGCAGAGGACAGGTTTGGCAATGAAGAAATGTCACATCTGGCATTAAGAGCTGTTCTCCTGGGATTGAACTACACAATTAGAACAATAGAAGATTACAAAGGATGCTTTCCTCTGCACCTTATCATGACCTGGGAATGTTTAATGATGATAATGAGTCACCGAAATTGTAAGTTTCCCTTTCCGCAGAAGTAACACCCCTCACAATATTTACTCAAAAAAAGTCAGTTAATTTTCTGATTTTTCCAACAGTTCCTAACAGACTGGGAACTCACATTGCATGCAATATTCAGCAAAAATCATGCCAAACTACACAATGGCTTTGTGTATTCAGTACCAATATCCCACATTCAATGCTTTAAACCAGTTTAAACAAGTGGCCTCACCTCAAACAGCATCTTGAGAGATCTCACCTTATCCAAATTGGACAATCCACCACCTATGTTATGCATTTCTGGAACTCTGCTCCAGAACCATTCTGCCATTGCCTTGGAGATCTCCAAAGTCTTTGATGCTGTTTGTCATCATGAACTTCCAAACTAATCACCACATGGCCTTTCATCAACATTACCCAATTTGCTATCTAGTTCTCTTTGAAATCAATACCTCGCTCATGCTCTAGATCATTTTCCACAAACTCGAGTTCATAGAGCTCTGATCTCTCCACAATTCTGTTTCTTCACACCCATCAGCCTGCTCTACCACTTTCATGGATCATTCAAGTCTGACTTCCTCAGCCTTCATCGAGACACAATACCTCCATTCTCTCAGAGTGCAAGATCTGAATCACAAAATCTTGATCTGCTCCATAAACTACAATAGGGAATTCAAAGTTGGATGTCTTTCAATCCTTCAAAGATAGAACTTTTGGCTTTCAGTAGCACTTCGTGGGTGCTCAAGCAGAAAACATCCGAGTAAACCTCAAATCATCACCACACAATGTAGATGCAACTGTCTGGATATAACCCAAATTAAATTCACTAGTAGGTAGTCAAATGGCCCCCACAAATATCAAGTCTCTGAAATTACTGTCTAAAATCACAGCAAAATTCCAGGCTGTGTGGACAAGACCAAAGATTATGGTGCTAACTCAGCCTGTTGGTGAAAGCTGCTCTCTGTATTCCTGTTCTAAAGCAGAAAAGGTGCTTAGCATTTAGCAAGTAAACATTAATGACGAAATAAGTTTATCTTCAAAGATCCAATTGCAATCCTAAGATATCCCTTCAAAATGAAGCAGATACAGACCTTCTCCACTGCAACACCACAGAGCTTGGCGTCAAAGCTTCTGAAAGTGTATCCCACGAGCCAATAAACAGCCCAGCTCAGGTGCTGTGCCCAGCAAATGAAACTGCTCAGTCCTCAGAGAGAAGTCAAAAAGCCTCTGACAATAGTTTGAGATCAGAGTATCCGTTCCCCCATCCACAACCATCACACTATATTCTATATTAAGGGCCTGGATGACAGCACCTTTTCCCAAGATTTCAGCAAACATCAACACAATTGACAGTCAATTACCCAGTCCAGGAATCACAAGAACACAGTGGTCCAGATTTTGCAGCCTTACAACCAAAATAGGCCAGCAGCCAACTCAGATTGCATGTTAATCACTGTCACCAACCTACCACTCCAACCCCAACATTGATAGCTAATTCCCACACTGATCAAGGCAACAGATCGTACAAAAATGTCCAGAAAAAAAAATCAACTGATCCATCTCACACGTGCCATGCAGACATAGTGCACCCTGACTTACTGTCAACTTAATTCAATTTCCTGAGAACTGAGGAGAAAAAAAAAGGCTAATTTAGGAATAGTACTCTTAGAAATTCCTCACCAACCACTGAACACAATGCAGGAAGCTCCAGATATCATTTGTCACAGCTAACCAACATTACCTCCATATCTCGGGATGTCTTCCACTTTAAGGGATGCTCTCTGCACTTGCTCTTAGTCACTTATCCAAAGATTCACAACTCCCTCCTGAAGAGCTCACCAATGTCTAATCTAATTCTCTACTTTCTTATTTTGTACTGATTCCTCAGTCCTCTCCTCCCTACCCAGCTCAAATAAACTTCTCCCAAGAATCTATTCCCATCATTTCAAAGACCGTAACCATATAACCTCAAAGTCCTTGAACCTACCCTGATAATAAAGACCTTTAAAACTAGGTACCATTCTGCTGGCCCACACCACTTTCTCAAGGGACTTTGCTTACTACACTACATGAACAACTGGGCACAGTATTCTGGATGCAGCCAAATCAAGGGCTTAACAAGTAAGGATTGCATTTCATGTTTATATTTAACTACCTGATCTCTACATCCCAACATACATTTCACTTTGATATGGCCTCATGTCATTGTTTCATGAACTATGGTTCCCAGGTTCCTATACTCTTCCTTAGGCCTAAATGAGTGACCCTGTATGGTATAGGCATGCATAGAATTATCCTGGGTCAAATAAATTATAGTTTACTGATTCAGAAGGTGTTCAAAATCATGAGGGATCCGGATACAGTAAACAAGGATAAACTGTCCCCATTGACAGAAGGGTCAAGAACCCATAGGAACTGGTTTAAGTGATTGGTCAAAGAACCAGGAGTGACAAGAGAAAAAACTTTAAGCGCGTGTTTAGGATCTGGAATGTACTGCCTGAGGTGGAGGTTACTTCAAAGGCTTTCAAAAGGGTATTTGATAAATATCTGAAAAGAAAAAAATTGCAAGACTATGGGGAAAAGGTGGGGGAGCAGGGCGAGCTGATTAGCTTTTACAAAGGGCCAACATGGATGTGACAGGCTGAATGGCCTCCTTCTATGCTGTAATCAATTCTATAATTCTAGCATCCCCATGGGTCATTGGAGTGAAATGTGTCTTTCATCTAATGTTTTTTAAAACTTACTTTCGATGATCTTTCTTCAACAAGTGATCCCCTTTCTTCGTTCCCAAGTCCTTTCTGATTGAATTCTTTGCAGAGCTTGAAGTAATTTTATTTGTCTTCCGATCCATTTGACTCCACGTGAGTGAAACAATATCAACATGAAACATCAACCATCCTGGGACAAGATCACTGATGTTTCTTTCCAGCAATGCACACTGAGTTTGCTGTCAGTTCTTCAGCAAAGGCCTCTGGGTTTAACAATGTACTCACATGTTTACCGTGAATTAGCCACAAAAATAGCGTGATTGACCATGACAGTGTTCTCAAAGAATCTGTGTTAATGATTTGTCATTAGAATCAGTGTCAGCTCCACCAGTGTTGGGAGGGATTTAACAAATGTACATATTTCAAAGAATTCAAGTGGGTAACTTCTTTCCTTGGCTTACTTGCTGCTGTGTCCTTTAGGTTACGGAATTCCAAAATCAATGAAGCTCCCTGGGCTCCTGCAAAAAAGGGTTCAAACAAAAATTTAGCATGAATTCTTGGTTTCCCAGTTATAACTTGTAACTGTACTTAATACACATAACATTTTTAAAGGTGCATCAACTTCAGAGAAAAAGAACATCTGCAAACCTCCAGTTACAAACACATTCACAAGACCATGACTTTTGCTAAAACACATCCCATCACAAGAGTGTTTCATTACTGTGACAACAATAACCCACAGTGGTGGGGTGGAGGACGAGGGAATGGGGGGCGGGGATGGGGACGGGGGTGGGGGAATGGGAGGATGGGGGAATCGAATAGTAATGAGGGGAAGGTGGTTGGGGGAGTGGAAGAATGGGAGAGGGAGTGTGGGATATGGGGAGGGATTGAAAGTAGAGAGGATGGGCTGGAGGAAGATGGAGGTCTGAAGGAGGCCGAGAGGGTGTGGGTAGATGGGGGAGAAGCGGGAAGGATGGGGGTGGGGGGGGGGGGGGGCACACGCAGGGCGAGGGGGGGGCACACGCAGGGCGAGGGGGGGGCACACGCAGGGCGAGGGGGGGGCGCACACGCAGGGCGAGGGGGGGGCGCACACGCAGGGCGAGGGGGGGGCGCACACGCAGGGCGAGGGGGGGGGCACACGCAGGGCGGGGGGGGCACACGCAGGGCGAGGGGGGGCACACGCAGGGCGAGGGGGGGCACACGCAGGGCGAGGGGGGGCACACGCAGGGCGAGGGGGGGCACACGCAGGGCGAGGGGGGGCACACGCAGGGCGAGGGGGGGCACACGCAGGGCGAGGGGGGGCACACGCAGGGCGAGGGGGGGCACACGCAGGGCGAGGGGGGGCACACGCAGGGCGAGGGGGGCACACGCAGGGCGAGGGGGGGCACACGCAGGGCGAGGGGGGGCACACGCAGGGCGAGGGGGGGCACACGCAGGGCGAGGGGGGGCACACGCAGGGCGAGGGGGGGCACACGCAGGGCGAGGGGGGGCACACGCAGGGCGAGGGGGGGCACACGCAGGGCGAGGGGGGGCACACGCAGGGCGAGGGGGGGCACACGCAGGGCGAGGGGGGGCACACGCAGGGCGAGGGGGGGCACACGCAGGGCGAGGGGGGGCACACGCAGGGCGAGGGGGGGCACACGCA
>NW_027598076.1:0-55364 GCF_964194155.1 Cetorhinus maximus
AAAAGAGGAAGAGGAAAAGAGGGAGAGAGAAAAAGAGGGAGAGGGAGAGGGCTCACCAACGTGCGCCAAAGTGCGGCATATATCTGCAGGCTGAATCTGTTCTGTAAGCAGCGGCAATTGCAGAGCGACTCTGTGGCCTGGTTCTTGCGCGTGGCAACACCAAAAGGTACGTTGCCAGATTCTCAGAAGCCTCCTTTGTGTGTTTGGGGAGGGGTGGGGTTGGGGGTGGTACTGGCTCCTGACGCTAAAGGGAAGGGGTAGTTTTGGGGTGAAAACGAGGTGGCCGGACTGCCCCTCAAAAATTCCTTTGCGAGGTAGCAGTGAGAACCATGTCGAAACTCGATCGTAATCGTCGTGTAAAAATAAAGAGAGGTTTCGCTGAGTTTCAGTACAGACGTCAGGCTGCGTGAGTGGAAAGGACAGGACGAGAGCTTAAACAGCTGGTGTGTATGTTGTTTTTACTGGAATTTCCTGATATTCTCAGTCCCTGCTGCAGCTAGTTGGCAGCAACTTTCAAAGCTGGATTTCCTGCTTTACCGCAGAATCAATGGCACTTGGTGTGGATCTGAGAGGGTGGGGGGGGGGAGAGAAAAGGGTGGGGGTGGTGGGGGAAAAACACACCCTTCCATGTATAAGGACATATTGGAGCCCTCTATTGCCCCAGCCCATACCCACCACCACCACCACCCACCCACCCACCAACACCCGCCCACCAACCCCCGTCCTCGTCTCTGACCGGCATCGAGCCGCGCAGTCCGGTCCAAGCGGTCAGTGGTGGGCGCTGGGCAGGTCGAGTTTCCGCAGCCGCCGTCGGCGCAGCTCCGCGGCGTCGGGCTCGCTGAGGTCGTCTCTCTCATCGTCCGGGGGGCCGGCCGCTTCAGGCACGGAGTATCCCACCGCGCCCTCCAGGTCGCTCTGCCCTGCAAACATCGAACAAGACCCAAGGGGGTTTTTTTTTTAAAACTCAAGGCAAAATACCGCGGATGCTGGAAATCGGAAACGAAAACAAACAAAAAAAAACTTAGCAAGGTCTGGCAGCGAGAAAGACAAAGAGTTAACGTTTCAGAGCTGAAGGGAAGTAGAAACGTGGTGAAATATATACTGTTTAAGAGGGGGGGTGGGACAGGTAGAGCTGGATAGAAGGCCAGCGATAGGTGGGGGCAAGGGAGAGATTGCAAAAGGTCGAAGGGGTGTTAATGGTGGTGCTACTGGCTAAAGGAGGTGCTAATGGTGACATTAGGAGTGGAAAGCAGAATGTGATAATGGCAGGACCAGGGTAAGCACTCTGGAAAGTGACAGATGACCCTATTGGGGGGAGGAGGGGATGGTGGTGGGAAAAAATAAAATCGAAAAAGGCTAAAAGCTGGGGGTAAAACGATGAATAAAATGGAAATCAATTTTAAAAATAATAATTATGAAAATATGTGGGGGGAAAAATTAACTAAATAAAAATTTAAAAATCAAGATGAATAAGAGATCAGAAAGCGGGTGGGGATGGAGGACAGAGTTCACGGTCTGAAGTTGTTGAACTCAATATTCAGTCCGGAAGGCTGTAAAGTGCCTAGTCGGAAGATGAGGTGCTGTTCCTCCAGTTTGCGTTGGGCTTCACTGGATCATTGCAGCAGGCCAAGGACAGACATGTGGGCATGAGAGCAGGGTGGAGTGTTGAAATGGCGAGCGACAGGGAGGTCTGGGTCATGCTTGCGGACAGACCGAAGGTGCCATTTCAACACTCCACCCTGCTCTCGTGCCCACACGTCCGTCCTTGGCCTGCTGCAATGTTCCAGTGAAGCTCAACGCAAACTGGAGGAACAGCACCTCATCTTCCCACTAGGAACTTTACAGCCTTCCGGACTTAAAATGGAGTTCAACAACTTCAGACCATGAACTCTCTCCTCCGTCTCTATCCCCTTCTGATTCCCCGCACCCCCCCCTTTTTTCTTATTCATTTTTATTTTTAAATTTGTATTTATTTATTTCCCCCCCACTTATTTTCGTAATTATTCTTTTTAAAATTTATTTCCATTTTATTCATCGTTTTACCCCCAGCATTCAGCCTTTTCGATTCTTTCTTCCAACCACCATCCACTCCTCCCCCCCACTCCCCCACTGCAAATCTGCCCCCACTCAGGCCATCTGTCACTTTCCAGAGTGCTTACCCTGGTCCTGCCATTATCACATTCTGCTTTCCACTCCTAATGTCACCATTAGCACCTCCTTTAGCCAGGACCACCACCATTAACACCCCTTCGACCTTTTGCAATCTCTCCTTTGCCTCCACCTATCACTGGCCTTCTAACCAGCTTCACCTGTCCCACCCCACCTTAAACAGTATATATTTCACCACATTTCTACTTCCCTTCAGTTCTGCATACGGACTCGAAACGTTAACTCTATCTCTCTCTCCACAGATGCTGTCAGACCTCCAGGGTTTTAGCTGTTCACCAAAAGCTACCAGGTCAAAGAGTACAAGGCTGGCTACAAACCTCCCTCCCTGCTACAACCCTACCCCATCCAACCGCACCTTGAATGAACCCAGCCCCCTCCCCTGGATCTAATTCATTTAATAATCATAGCACAGATGAACCGCTTCTAGACATACCCATCGACTCATGGGAATCCCTGGCTCTTGACCGATCAAACGGCGAAGGTTAATTCGGGAAAGCACCGAACACGGAGAGACTTTGTTGGGAGTGTGTGTACAGAGGCAAAGTTAAGGCGTGGGAGGGAGCGCATAATCCTCCAAAACACAACCATCTACTCAAAACTTTCAGGCACCACCTGCCCCGCCATGAGGCAGAGTCTGCAGGTCGCGCACTGGGTTTATCAGCCCGTCTCAGAACCCATCGGACCGGAGTGGAAGGAAGTCATCTTTCATCCTGAGGCACTGCCCAAGAGGCTTCCAGACATCAGCACCGAGCTCACCTTTCCCCAGACCGTATCCATGTCCTGTGGTTCAAGAGAAAACCTCTGTAACCAGAGTGGTGAGAATGTGGAACTCGCTACCACAGGGAGAATAGTATAAACGCATTTAAGGTGGTGGGGTGGTGGGAGAAACTGGATAAACACACGAGGGAGAAAGGAATAGGATACGTTGATGGAGTGAGATGAAGAGGTGCTGGGAGGAGGCTAGAGTGCTGCATAAAACACCAGCATGGAGCAGATGGGCCGAGTGGCCTGTGTCCGTGCTGGAACATGTGCGTCCTTCCACGACTCGGGATTAACCGTCCCCATTCCACTTAGTGGAGGAAGAAATTCTCATCGACAAGCCTCCCGCTGCCAGGCTACATTCTTGTGCAGCTGTTTGCGCCCGTTTTGGTGAACAGCAGTGAAACAGTAGTAGGAGATGGCCGAGTGTTCACGTGTGAAACTCGCCAGTCAAAGCGCAAAGCCCTCACCCTCCCTCCAGCACCCACCACACGCCCCCCAACCTCCGGCACTTATACAACTCCATCAGCTGCCCTCACACAGCCACAGCAGAGATCTTTCAAAACGTCCCTGGACCCCAGTCCTTCGGCACGAAGGGTCAGCTCCCCTGGACACACCAGCATTCAAAGATTTCAGGGGCTACACTGCATTTCCTCCCTTTTAAAAGGGCTTGCAGTCAAATTTACTCCCTTCTCGTTTCTGAACCCCTTAACCTTCTCCTGATTGATCTGTTCTCCCCACAGGGGAGAGGTAAAGGCATCCTGAAAGCCCACGTACATTCACGGCCAACTGCATTAACCACCTCCCCTCCACCAACCATATTCGGCTACTTCCTCGAGTACCGCCAAACTGACCCCCAACTACCCTCCTCCCACAGACATTGCGTGGAAACTGGGGTACCTATTTCTTCAGGTTGCAAGGGGGGTTGTGTGGAGGTGCTGTCGACTGCAGGCGGTGGTGGTGGTGGTGGTGGAGTGTTCCCCGTTGAATCCACCTGCGATCCTGATGCCGGATCCGTAGACTCCGTGCTTGGTGCCGAGCTCGCTGTTGCCGTTAGCCTGGGCGGACTGGAGGAAAGGAGCAAGGTCAGTGCCATTCCAAAACCCACACTTGACTCCCTTCATGAGCGCGACCCTTCCCCCCACCAAACAACCCCCCCTTGCCCCTCCCCCCCTACCCTGCCCGAAACAGAGATTCGGTCGCTTTCAAACCCTGGCCAGGTGTGAGCCTAGGACAATGAGCAGCGGTGGGGTTGTGCAACTGTGGAGTGCGTCACAAGTCAGGCAATTCCTGGTGATTCTTACTCAGTGGGATTAAGTGATTAAGCGGACAGCTCTTCCCGAGAGCCTGGTGAGGAAAGGCTTTTTCAGCTGGGGGCGGGGGGGAAAGAGGAATGGGAATGACGGGCCAAATGGTTTCCCTCCATAAAAATTCTGATTCAGTGGAGTCGGATTGGCTGGTGCAAGTCAAGGCAGAAACAATTTCGCCAACCCAACCAGCAGAGACGAACCTTTCAGTCGTTACCATTGCGTGCGTGTAGTTTTAAAAACAAAGAACCAGCACTGTTTTCCTAGGAGATTGAGCCTCACTGGATACCTGCCCCGCTCTCCACCGCAGCTCAGCCTACCTAATAGTAGCAACGACCGAGAGGTACTGGTGAATCTGGACCATGGCTGCGTCCAGCAGCGTGTGGATGTTCTGAAGACACTGGAGCCGCGCTTCCAGGTTCTGGCGTTCCTGGCCCTCCATCGCCTGCAGCTCCTCGTCCGTCAGTCCAGCAAAACCCGACGGTGGCATCGGCATTGGGGGCATTCCTGGAAAAAAAGGGGGTATAAAAATTTTTTGAGGGATTCTGATTATATTTGTACCCTCCGTTTCTTACTCCCTCCCTCTCTCTCTCCTCAGTCCACCAGTCCTTGGGCTGGGATGCAGTTTTTGCAGGCGCCACTGTGGCAGCCAGACATCACCTGCGGCCCACCACGGAGGGCGAACCTGCAACCTGCTCCGCACCTCACCTCGCGGGGCGCGACGCATCGATCCTTCCGAGACGACAGCGCAGCGAGAGGCAGGCGTGTGCCGTCAAGCGGGCCTGCGGCTTAAGGCGCAGCCAGCGCACGTTAAGACACGGCGCAGCTGCAACTGGGGGGGGGCGGAAGGTGGGCAGCTGTCCGCTGGCAGTCGAATCGCACTGAACGCGCCCCCCCCCCCCCCACCCCCCCACCTCCCCAAACCCCCCTAAACGGCGTCTACACTTACCAAACGGAGGCGGCGGCATTCCCACCCAAGGAGTCGACGGGAAGGGAGGAAAGGAGAAGGGAAATCCTGGGATCGAGCCAGCGGGAGGTGGCTCCAAACCGGTCGGGGCATCGGGGCTCCGGGATCCTTCACCACCGGCAGCTAGAGTTGAAAAAGAGGGAGGGGGGGGAAATAAAAAAATACAGATCAATTAGCGAAAAGCAGGAAGCGTTTCAGAAGAGTTTGGTCGCCAGCGATGGGTTTCAGCACAGTCAACAGTCAGATGAGTTTCGGTTCTGTACCTGCCTTATACCCCCTTAAAAAGTAACCGACTGGTCGCAAAACACTTTGGGACTGCCAAGGGTTGCGAACTTTTGAGTTTTCACTCCTGATTAGACCCAGATAGCAGGGCGAGGGCTGGCGGTGGGGGGTGGTGGTGGAGAGAGCAACTGCTCCCCTTGACGTCCATGATGCTCATGTCACAGCCTCAGGGGTCGTTAGTTTTCATTTCTTCTCCCACCAACCCCACCGCCCAGAACGGGCTGATCTCCGGGCTTTCCTGGTCAAATACGAGGGAGCAGGAATATTACGAGTTAGGGTTGTGCAGGGTGATGGAGCCCTGTTAGGACTGTACTTCAGAGGGTTAGTGCTCCCATTTCCTCTTTTGAGGCTGTTCCTTCTGTCTGTACTTGGCTTTTAGAAGCTACTTTTAAAAACCTCAGCTTCTCTGCTCCCAGGTCCTTTTCAGCGTATCCCCCCCCTTCCTCAGATGTTAAAGCACTGAGGGTTGAGACGAGTGGTGAAGTTGATGAGCTGCCCGGCCTACAATCGGCCAACCCACCACCGCGTTTCCCCCCCACCACCCTGCCACAACCAGGGTTGCAGGTAACCGCAGATCTGCGTCCCATCGCTCGTTCCAGAGTGTGGGTCTGGAGTTGCGATTTCGCTCCATGTATCAACCCTGGGGGGTCAGCCTGGGTTCCGCAGATCGCACTGGCGACTCAGTTAGAAGGTCGCAAGTTCAAGGCCCCACTCCAGAGTCCACAATCCAGGCTGGCACTCCCACAGCTAGTGCTGAAGCAGTGCCACATTGTCAGAGGTCTGTTTTAAAGCCAGGAACTCTCTCTCTCACACACACAGGACTTAGGAGTAGGCCACTCGGCCCCTCGAGCCTGCCTGCCATTCAATAAGATCATGGCTTATCTGATTGTGGTCTCAGCTCCGCTTTCCTGTGCCCCTCACCACCCCCACCCCCCTCTTAATCCTCGACTCCCTTATCCAACAAAAATCTAACTCAGCCTTCAATAAATTTAATGCCCCAGAAGGTACTGAAAGCTGGGTAAGAGAATTCCACATATTAATAACCTTGAAAAAAATTTCTCATGCCTCTTAAAAAGGGAGATCTCTTATTCTTAAACTGTGTCCCCGAGTTCTGGCCTCTCCCACATCCTCTGTATCCACCCTATCCAGTCCCTCAGGATCTTTTATGCTTCAGTAAGATCACCGCTCATTCGGCTGAACTCCATAAGACCATAAGACATAGGAGCAGAAATTAGGCCATTCGGCCCATCGAGTCTGCTCCGCCATTCAATCATGGCTGGTAAGTTTCTCAATCCCATTCTCCCGCCTTCTCCCCGTAACTCCAATGGGTGTAGGCCCAGCCTGTTCAACCTTTCCTCATACGATAAGCCCCTCATCCCAGGAGTGGGTCCAGTGAACCTCCTCTGGACTGCTTCGAAAGCAAACATTTCTTTTTTTTTCCTCAAAGGGGGAGATGAAAGTGGTGCGCAGTGCTCGAGATGTGGTCTCACCAAGGCCCTGAGCAGCTGCCATACTACCACTGGAATGCAATTCTGAACAACTCTTTAACCTTGTGACTGCTTTCTTCCACTGGCTCTGGAGCCTGGCATTCCTCTGGATTCCATGTGCAGGCCAGACAAGGCTCGGGAAAGCTTAATCCCAGAGCCCTGCTTCCTTCGTCGTCTCTCAGCTCTGGGCTGGCTTGTTAACGACATCACGTTGGATGCTGTTGTCCCTCTGTGAGGTCAGAGGCTGTTGGCACTAGGGCTGCAGTCGGGGGAGGGATTTAAAAAAAAACTCCACGACCAACGCCGGACTAGGACGCAAGGGACAACCAGCCGGGGCCCAGTGGGCAGCACGGCTCGCAGCCAGGGGATCACGAGTTCAAGACCCACCTCCAGGCACCCGAGCGCAAAACCCAAAGTCAACGCCCTTTCGGGTGAGGCGCTAAACTGAGGCCCTCCCCCCCCCCCGCAGACCGGAAACGATCCCACCGCCGCAGTTGGAAGACAAAGGAGGGGAGCCTCCTCCTCAGTCACCCGTCCAGTATCTAATCCCTCAACCAACACCAAAACACAAAGATTGCCTCACTGGTGGGATCTTGCTGTGCGCAGACTGGCTGCACCGCTCCCTATGTTACAGCAGCGAGGCCCCTAACAAAGACATCTCTCGTTGGTCACAAAGTGCTTTGGGGGTGGGGTGGGGTGGGGGGGGTGCAGGGTGGCGAGAGGGGTTGTTAAAAAACAAGAGGCTTTTTCTTTCTCCTTCCCCCCCACCACCAACTCTCTTTAAAGCAAGATGCACCCCATCACCCCGACAAGCGAATCAGTACTTACAGTTTGTCTGGCCCTCTGGGCCAGGGGGAGCTGGAGCGTTTGGCTGCGGCACATTCGGGGCCCCGCCAGGTGCCGGCGGGAAGAGGTTCTGGCCCAAGTGTCCCATTGGCGGCCAGAAAGGGAACATTCCCGGCGGGAAAGGCGGCATCATCCCCGGAGGCACTGGAAACATAACAAGAGCAAGGTGGCGTTGAGACCTGGCAGAGCGCTCACTCTCACAACCGTACGGGCTTGGGGGAGGGGGGTGAGGTTAAAACATACAGCTCTTCCGGCCCCCTCCCTCCATAACTCTGCACCACCGGTCATCTCCTTATGGTCCCTACCCGCATCTCCTCGCTCGTTACCTCTGCAAACTCCCCCAGCTCTACGCTAGCCTCAAGGGGTTAAGCAGCTTGCAGGCTTAGGTCCTGCTCCAGAAAGCGCAGCACATAATCCAGGTTCGGACTCCCACCGAGGGAGTGCTGCACTTTCAGAGGAGCAGCCTTTCAGACAGGGGGTGGGGGGGGCTCTCCCACGTGGAGGCGATAGAACCCACGGCAGTATTTCGAAGGAGGGCAAGCTGGGGGGAGAAAATTCTCCCTGGCGTCCTAGCTCACAGTATCCCTTAACCAACAGCACCAAACATGTTTTAATCATTCATTTACCTCACTACTGATTGTGGGAGCTTGCTGTGCTGAATTGTTGCCTACAATTCAGAAAATACGTCCTTGGTTGCACAGCATTTGGGGATGCATAGAGGCTGAATCAATAAGGTGCTATATAAACACAAGCTCTTATTCTCTATATTGTGGCCCTCACCCTCCCACCATTTTGAAGCTACCCACACGAACATACAACTTAAAAGCAGGAGTAGGCCATTCGGCCCCTCGAGCCTGCTCCGCCATGCATTAAGTTCACGGCCGATCTGATTGTGGCCTCAGCTCCACATTCCCGCCTGTCCCCAATGCCCTTGGCTGCTTGACTATCAAGGGAGTCAATCTACCTCTGCCTGTCGTAGACCCAGCCTCCACCATTCTCAGGGGGAGAGAGTTCCAAAGATTCACGATTCCGAAAAAATTTCTTCTCATCTCCGTCTTAAATGGGAGACCCCTTATTTTTAAAAACTGTGTCCCCTCGTTCTAGTCTCTCCCACAAGGGAGAACATCCTTTCAGCATCCACCCTGTCAAGTTCCCTCAGGATCTTCCATGTTTCAGTAAGATCACCTCGCGCTCTTCTATACCGCCCAACCTTTTCCTCACAGGATAAACCCCTCGTCCCAGCCTCTGCTTTTCAGATTTCTGACTCTGACCACTTGTGTGTCACACATCGGTGGCAGAGTTTTAGGAGGTCCCAGCCCTTTTCACTCTTGAACCTCAGTCCTAATGCTGCATTCCGTCCCTTCCTAGAACATCCAGCTCAAGACCAAACTCTCAAACACGTCCCCCAATTACCCCGATGCGCCCTATTCACTCCCTCCACCACCAACGCACAGTGGCAGCAGTGTGTACACCATCTACAAGGTGGACTGCAGCAACTCACCAAGGCCCCTTCGACAACACCTTCCAAACCCATGACCACTACCACCTAGAAGGACAAGGACAGCAGATACCTGGGAACACCACCACCTCGAAGTTCCCCTCCAAGCCACTCACCATCCTGACTTGGAAATATATCGGCCATTCCTTCACTGTCACTGGGTCAAAATCCTGGAACACCCTCCCTAACAGCGCCGTGGGTGTACCTACACCACAGGGACTGCAGCGGTTCAAGAAGGCGGCTCACCCCCCACCTTCTCAAGGGGCAATTAGGGATGGGCAATAAATGCTGGGCCCAGCCAGCAACGCCCACTTCCCATGAACGAATAAATTTTTTAAAAGTTGTGGACTTCAAGGGTACAAAGGAACAGGAATAGCCACCGCCCTTCAAACCCGTTCTGGCCCATTCAACGAGATCATAGCTAACCCGTTTCTTAACTCCATTACCTGCCTGGGTGCCATATCCCTTAATTGTACAGTGTGTACAACACAGGAACAGGCCATTCAGCCCAACAGATCTGATGCCCCATGTGAGCCTCCTCCCATCATAATTCCCCGAATTGAAATCTAGCAACCTCGGTTTTGGCATTTTCAATTACGCACCCCCCTTCTCCTCCTCCTCCTCCCCCCTCCCCTCCCCCCACCCCCCCCGCCCCCTCCCTCACTCCCCCCACCCACCCGCCCCCCCCTCCCTCACTCCTCCCACCCGCCCCCCCTCCCTCACTCACTCACTCCTCCCACCCGCCCCCCCTCCCTCACTCACTCACTCCTCCCACCCGCACCCCCCCTCACTCCTCCCACCCGCACCCCCCCTCCCTCACTCCTCCCACCCGCCCCCCCGCCTCACTCCTCCCAGCCACCCTCCCCTCCCTCACTCCTCCCAGCCACCCTCCCCCCTCCCTCACTCCTCCCAGCCACCCTCCCCCCTCCCTCACTCCTCCCAGCCACCCTCCCCCCCACTCCTCCCAGCCACCCTCCCCTCCCTCACTCCTCCCAGCCACCCCCCCTCCCTCACTCCTCCCAGCCGCCCCCCCCTCACTCCTCCCAGCCACCCCCCCTCTCACTCCTCCCAGCCACCCTCCCCTCCCTCACTCCTCCCAGCCGCCCCCCCCTTCACTCCTCCCAGCCGCCCCCCCCTCACTCCTCCCAGCCGCGCCCCCCCCCCACTCTTCCCAGCTGCCCCCCCACTCCCTCACTCCTCCCAGCTGCCCCCCCCTCACTCCTCCCAGCCGCACCCCACCCCCCACCTCCCTCACTCCTCCCAGCCGCCAGCCTCAACAAGCTTTTTGTGCAGGGAGAGCGTTCCAGTCTTCCACTCCCTTGTGTGTGAAGAGATTCTTCCTACCATCACCCCTGAATGGCCTGGCTCTCATTTTAAGGTTGCACCCCCTGGTTCTGGACTCTCTCTCCCCCTGCCCCACCCTCAACCCCACACCCCCCACAACTCAACCCACCAGAGGAGACAGTTTCTCTCTATCCCGGTGAATTCTTCAATCATCTTCAACATCTCAAATTCGATCCCTTCTTAATCTTCCACACCCGAGAGAGTGAAGGCCGGGTTTCTACAACAAATAATTTGACCCCTTTTTAGGGCCGCTCTCATTCTGGTGAATCGGCACTGCACCCTCCTCCAAGGCCAGCATATCCTTCCCGAGGCGCAGTGCACCAAAGCTTAACGGTCAGAGAGAGAGAGAAAATGGCACCGGGGTGGGGGGTGGGGGGGAGCAGGGACAGGATTAGGGTGCAACTCACGATTGGGTTGCTGGGGAACCTGAGGGGTCTGCGGCACCTGTGGCTGAGGCTGCTGTGGTGGCGTCTGCGTGGGCAGCGTGACTCGCAGCACGTCCATGCGACACGTGGGGCACGTCTGCTGCCGCTGGAACCAGGAACGGAGACAACTGCGGGACGAAAAAAAAACAGAAGGAAAAGGTGAGGATAGAAGGTTACAACCTAGCCGGTACAGCCAAGGCAGCGCTGGGGTCGATAGTCGCTCGGCACGTGCCTGATGGAGGTCTGGTAAAACTGGTAAGGTGGGCGGGGCAGGCATGGGCAACGCAGTGGGAGAACCAAAGCACAATACGCTCAGCCACTGACGTGGCTCAGGTCAGCACGATGCTACCTGCAGTCGAATAGCCGGGATGATTCACATCAGTCCTAGGCACTTTACAGCCTTCCGGACTGAATATTGAGTTCAACAACTTTAGATCATGAACTCTCTCCTCCATCCCCAACCCCTTTCTCCAATAATTTATATATATTTTTCTTTTCCCACCTAATTCCATTATTTTTAAATGTATTTCCATCCATTGTTTTATCTCTACCTTTTAGCCTATTTCGATCCCTTCCCCCCACCCCCACTAGGGCTATCTGCACCTTGCTCGTCCTGCTTTCTACTCTTAATGTCACCATTAGCACATTCCTTAGATAATATCACCACCTTCAACACCCCTTTGTCCTTTTGTCTATGACATCTTTTGGCAATCTCCACCTATCACTGGCCCTCTATCCAGCTCTACCCGTCCCACCCCCCTTAAACCAGCTTATATTTCAGCTCTTTTCTATTTTCCCTTAGTTCTGGTGAAGAGTCATATGGACTCGAAACGTTAACTGTGTTCCTCTCCGCAGATGCTGTCGGACCTGCTGAGTTTTTCCGGGTATCTTTGTTTTTGTTTCACATCAGTCCTGTGATGGCTGATATTGGTTCAGGGATTAAAATTGGACTCCGGATGCCAGGGAGAATGCCGCTGCTCTTTTACATCCACCTCTGAGGCCAGTCAGGAACGGGGTGTACTGTCTCATCCAAAAGACAGTGCAGCACTCCCTCAGTACTGGCACCGGGAGTGTCAGCCTGGAGAAGAGGCTCAAGTCTCAGAGGAGCCTGAACCTTCAGACTCGAGAGGCGTGCTACCATAGAGCGAGGAAACATCAATGATTTGTGGTTTAATTTATGCTGGTTTGGAGGTTGGAGGGGGGGAGGTTGTGGAGAAAGAGTTGGGGTATCACAAGGAGCTTCATTACCAACAGGCCAAGCAAGCTAGTCATAGACCCTGCATCCAATCACTGTCCTTTGGTGCCCCAGCCAACAAGTGGTGACGTACAGGAAGGAAAGATCAGGCAGGGCTATGATTCACCCCATGGTCAAATTTCCCACTGACGTCCATTGTTCAGCTCAAAGAATGGCCACTTGGATAAAGTGCAAGCTGACTTCCATGGAACTCAGAAAGGACAAGAGGGAAGTGGGGGGGTTGAGCTGCAAACAGTAAGAGCATAAGAAATAGGAGAAGGCCATTCAGCCCCTCGAGCCTGCTCCACCATTCAATGAGATCATGGCTGATCATCTACCTCAACGGCACTCTCCTCCCACACTATCCCTCAATTCCATCAGCATCTTAAAAATCTATCCATCTCAGTCAGAGCATCCATAGCTCTCTGGGGTAGAGAATTCCAAAGATTCACAACCCCCCCCTCCCCCCCGCCGGAATGAACGAAGAAATTTCTCCCCATCTCAGTCCAAAATGGCCGACTCCTGATCTCAAGACTGAGCCCTAGCTCTGGACACTCTCACAAGGGTCTAGGAAGAAGAATAACCGCCGATTTTGTCTTCCTTTGACGCTGGCTTAGAGGGGAATATTGGTCAGGAAAACCCTGAGAATGCCTCTTCATCCAGCGCGCCATGGGATCTTTGACCATCGATCCGCACAGGCCGATGGGCCTGGGTTAGAAAGTCTAATGGAAAGGAAGCCTCTCAAAATTGGAGGAGGAACTTACTTAAATTGACGAAGTTTTATTTTGGTTTTTATCCTCAGTTTGACGGGGGGCGAATCTTTTACCCTCTGCGGCCCTGGATTCGTTCCAATCGCGCACGGATGGGTTGCGACAGGGAAGTGTTCCCAGCCTGGCTATCAGCCCGCACTCACCTGGTGTGGAAGATGTGGTTACACGGCAGGCGTTTGGCTCCAGTTACCATCTCCTCGCGGCAGATGATGCAGACATTGTCAGTCTGCTGGAGTTCCTCCGGGCTGGCGTCGGGGTACCTGCGAGGAGGGGGGGCGTGGAGAAACAGACCACGTTAACCAGCTACTGGTACAGACAGGAGGTTACATTCTGCCAGGCGGAGCGGTGGAACAGCACGAGACACAGTACGGGCAGTAACATCCCAACGACCGAACCCAGGCGCCTCCTCCTCCTCCCAACCCCACCCGAGAGCGAGCGGCAAACACCAGGCAGAATGTGATGCAGCAACAACAAAACTACTGACCAGTCGGTGTCAGAAGGAAGCAGAGTTTGTGGAAGAAAAAGCAGCAAGCAACGAATGCCTCCAGGTGACAACATGAAGCAAAGAACCAGTGTCAGTGTCAACCTGGTGAAGCTACAACACAGGGCTACCTGCATGCCAAACAGCGAAAGCAGAATGTGATAGGCAGAGCTAAGTGATCTCACAACTAACGGATCAGATCTAAGCTCTGCAGTCCTGCCACATCCAGTCGTGAACGGTGGTGGACAACTAAACAACTCACTGGAAGGGGAGGCTCCACAATTATCCCCATCCTCGGTGATGGGGGAGCCCCACACATCAGTGCAAAAGATGAAGTTGAAGCATTTGCTACAAGCTTCAGCCAGAAGTGCAGAGTGGATGATCTGCCTCGGCCTCCTCCAGAGGTCCCCAGCATCACAGGCGCCAGTCTTCAGCCAATTCAATTCACTCCACGTGATATCAAGAAACAGCTGAAGGCACTGGATAGTGCAAAGGCTATGGGCCCTGACAATATTTCAGCAATAGTACTGAAGATTTGTGCTCCAGAACTTGCCATGCCCCTAGCCAAGCTGTTCCAGTACAGCTACAACACTGGAATCTACTGAGTAATATGGAAAATTGTTCTGGTATGTCCTGTACACAAAAACTAGGACAAATCCAACCTGGCCAATTACCAACCCATTACTCTTGATCAAAGTGATGGAAAGGGTCATTGACAGTGCTATCAAGGGGCACTTACGCAGCAATGACCTGCTCACTGACCTAGGACCACTCAGCTCCTGACCTCATCACAGCCTTGGTACTGTGAGGTGAGAGCGAGGTGAGGCAGCATTTGACAGAGTGTGGCATCAAGGAGCCCTGGCAAAATTGAAGTCAGCAGGAATCAGGGGGAAAACTCTCCACTGGTTGAAGTTATACCTGGCACACCTATAAACGGAAGACGGTTGTGGTTATTTGAGGCCAATCATCTCAGCCTCAGTACCCTGAGGAACTCCAACCACAGTGTTGTGTCCTAGGCCCTCAACCATCTTCAGCTGCTCCAATGACCACCCCTCCATCATAAGGTCAGAAATGGGATGTTCACGGATGATTGCACAATGTTCAGTACCAATCACAACTCCTCAGATACTGAAGCAGTCCACGTCCATATGCAGCAAGACCTGGATAACATTCAGGCTTAGACTGATAAGTGGAAGTAACACTCATACCACAAAAGTGCCAGGCAATGACCATCTCCAACAAGAGAGAATCTAACCATTTCCCTTTGACATTCAGTGGCATGACCATCGGTGAATTTCCCACTGTCAATATCCTGGGGGGTGGGGGGGGTTGCAATTGACCAGAAGCTGAACTGGACCAGCCATATAAATACGGAAGCCACGGGAGCAGGTCAGAAGATGGGAGATCAGTCCAAGTTACTCTCCACAGGAGTATGGTGCACAGTGGTGCTCCCCAAGGATCAGCACTAGGACCACTGCCAATTTTATTCATTCATGGACTGTGGGCATCACTGGCTAGGCCAACGTTTATTACCCATCCCTAATTGCCCCTTGAGAAGGTGGTGGTGAGACGCCTTCTTGAACCGCTGCAGTCCGTGTGGTATAGGTACACCCACAGTGCTGTTAGAGAGGGACATAATATATAAATATAATATATTATAATATATAAATATAGGACTTGGATATTAGAATGTAGAATAAAATTTCAAAATCTGCTGATGTTACCAAGCTTGGAGGGGTAGCAAACAGTGAGAATGATACCAATTGACTGCAACAGGGCATAGATAGGCCAGCAGAATGGGCAGATGGGCGGCAGATGGAATTTTAACAGAATTGTGGGATGATGCATTTTGGTCGAAGTGATAAGAAGAGGCAATATATACTTAATCATTAGCAGAGTAGATCGAGAGGGCGGTTAGCAACGCATATAGGATCTTAGGCTTCATAAATTAGAAGCACTGAGTACAAAAGCAGGGAAGTCACACTGAACCTTTATAAACCTCTGGTTAGGCCACATGTAGAATAGTATGTCCAGTTCTGGTCACCACATTTTAAGAAGGGTGTGAGAGTACTCACAGTGAACCAGCATGCACTGTGTCAAATGGCCTCCTTCTGTGCTGTAACAACTACAACTCTATGACCTCCTGACTCCCCAAAACCTGTCCACCTTCTACAAGGCACAAGTCAGGAGTGTGATGGAATACTCCCCACTTGCCTGGATGAGTGCAGCTCCCACAACACTCAAGAAGCTCGACACCAACCAAGACAAAGCAGCCCGTTTGATTGGCACCCCATCCACCAACTTCAACATTGACTCCCTCCAACAGTGGCAGCAGTGTGTGTACCATCAAAAAGATGCACTGCAGCAACTCACCAAGGCTCCTTCGACAGCACCTTCCAAACCCACAACCTCTGCTGCCCTTGTCCTTCTAGGCGGTAGAGACATGGGAACACCACCACCTGCAAGTCCCCCCACAAGCCACTCACCATCCTGACTTGGGACAAAATCCTGGAACTCTCTCCCTAACAGCACCGTGGGTGTACCTACACCACAGGGGCTGCAGCGGTTCAAAGCAGCCCACATCCCATGGGCAAATAAAACAAACAAGGGGCCAGAGAGAACAGCTGAAATCAAACACAAACTTCTGTCCCACTGCCACACAGGGAGACAACAAAAATGGGCAAGAAAGCAAAGGCAAAGTCACCAAGCTCAGTACTCACAGTGTGTTCATGTTGCGAATAGCTCGTCTCGACATGATGGCATCAGTTACCGCCTTCTTGAATTGCCTGAAGAGGGAAACGAGTAGAGGGTTACGTCTGTACAACTGCTGCAAACTTCTGTTCGGAGGCCATTCTCGCCGCACTATCAGTATTCGCGACGCATTGATCCCATTGCAAAAAAAAAGAAAATGCTGGAGGTTGTCAGGTTAGGGTGGGGTTAATAATACTATTGGAAAAGTAGACAAGTGAGTGGCATTTAAAATTTCCAGGTCTCGCGTGTAATTTGACTTGGTCCTCACAGCAGAGGCTACCCTTCTCCAAGGCTGGAATCCTGATCCGTATTTGCGAAGTTTTTTCTAATACAATCCTGACCAGGATACAGGGCAAAAACTTAACATCTGGTTAAAAGTAATCCTCTCCTCCAAACCCTCCCTCCCTCTACTTAACTCTTCTCTCTGGACTTTCCTCAAAACATCCCACCCCCACCATTTGGTCTACTGCATTCGCTGCTCCCAATGCAGTTTCCTCTACATTGGAGAGACCAAACGCAGACTGGGTGACCGCGTTGCGGAACACCTTCAGTCTGTTCACAAGCATGACCCAGACCTTCCTGTCGCTTGCCATTTCAACACCCCATCCTGCTCTCGTGCCCACATGTCCGTCCTTGGCCTGCTGCAACGTTCCAGTGAAGTTCAACGCAAACTGGAGGAACAGCACCTCATCTTCCGATAAAGAACTTTACAGCCTTCCGGACTTAACACCGAGTTCAACAACTTCAGATTATCTCTCCTCCATCCTCACCCCTTCTTGATCCCCTTCTTTCCCACCTATTTCTATTATTATTTTTAAATTTATTCCCATTCATTGTTTTATCCCCAACTTTTAGCCTATTTCAATCTTTTCTCCCACACCACTCCCACTAGGGCCATCTGTCACTTGCTCATCCTGCTTTCTACTGTTAATGTCACCATTAGCACCTCCTTTAGCCAGTATCACCATCAACACCCCTTCGACCTTCTGTTTATGACGTCTTTTGCAATCTCTCCTTTGCCTCCACCTATCACTGGCCTTCTATCCAGCTTCACCTGTCCCTCACCCCCCCTTAATCAGTATATATTTCACCACATTTTTACTTCTCTTTAGTTCTGAAGTCATACAGACTCGAAACTTTAATGGTGTCCTTCTCTCCACAGATTCTGCCAGACCTGTTGAGTTTTTCCAGCAATTTGTGTTTTTGTTTGAAAACACAGCAGCTGGTTGGATGGTTTTGCGAGACCCAGCTGTGCCTGAGGGCTGCAGTGTTTGCTTCTCCGACAACAGGGACTGCAAGTCAAAGTTGCATACTGTACACAAGGCACGTTGGGGTGTTGGAGAAATACCGCACGGTATTAATAATCAGGTCTCAATCACACTGCCGCCAACTCTAACCCAATCTTTCCCAGTTCCTCACCTCCGCACTTCCTCCTACGTTGTGCAGGAGGAAGGAGCTAAATATTGTGCTTTCCTCTTGCATGACCACTTACCTCATCGTCAGGTACATGGGGCGGATGGCAAACAGAGGGAACGTGTGAACCTTGATCATTATGGTCATGAAAGCCATGTAGAGCAGCACCTTAATGAACCCTGAAACAGATGGAAAAAGCTTTAGCAACAAGAGCTGCTGGCAGGAAGCATTAGAGATTACATTATTGAATAGCCTGGATTTAAGGAAAAGACCCTCCATATGAAAGTTATCACACAGTCTTCACTGCATTATCTCTGTGTTAGGATGCAGCGGTTGGTAAAGGCGGAGTTAATTAAAATCCCAGAGGGAAACTTTAAACAACTGTCATAACCTATATTTTCAATTGGTATGTTTGACACGCAGCTCTGAATTCAGGAATAAGACCACCAAGCCTCCAGAGGGTTTTTTTTATATAAATTAAACATGTATTAATTTAACAAGGAATTAAACACATACACGGCTACAAATTACTACCATAATAACCAAATTACTACCATAATAACTGAACAAATCACCAAATTAATCACTCCCAGGTAATCTTCCCTGAGGCAACAATAACCCATATAGACTTAAACAGACATCAGGCAAAGCACATTTTATCTTACGAGTTCAAAATGAGGTTCCTTTCAATTTGGTTCCTTCGCAGACAGTAGGTGGCTTACAGGCGGCTTATATCTTCCATGCCTCTGATTCACACACAAAACTCTGTCCTGTATATGCCTAGCCTTCCCTTTGAATGTAACTTCTCAATGTATCACCAGGCCCTTTGAACTCCACCTCTAACAATAAAGCCTCTTTCATAGTGCCAATTTTATTAGTAATATAAACATTTTGCTTGGTATCTCCTAGCTAGGTGCAAGATTTCACCCCCAGTCTTTGAATGGTTAATTCGACAAAATGTAAATATACCCTCTACCTTACTGTTTAACATCTCAAAACTACTACACATCAAAGCACCTAGGCTAGCTGGCTTTAATCCAATTAAGACACACCCAAGTCCAATTTAAAATTATTTCCAATATTATATGCATTACTATCTTCATGAAACCCTGTCAGAGCTCAGTGTACAACACCTCTTCAAGAGGTTTCTGAATCTACTCACGCTAGTTCAAGATACGAGCAAGAGTTTCCATAAATCGCCCGTGCCCCTCCCTATGATTTACAAGGCCCGTCCCAGTCGCCCGCTCCCCCACATTTTACCCTGCGCCGCAGAACCACCCACCCACCCGTCCCCCCACCAAGCCCGTACCTGTCAGAAGCTCGGTGTAAAGCATATACACAGCCTTGTTGTCCCAGGGGTTCTCGCTCTGAAGATCGATGGTGTGTAGAATGTACTTGATGAATATGGTCAACACCATGGTGAGGAGGATGGCATACTGCAAGGAGACACGTGACAGAGGTTACAGTCCATGGTGATGGGATCTCCATCACTGCCAATACTCTCACTATCCCAACTCGGTACACAAATCGCCGATCCTTCAACATCACTGTCTGGGCCCCACAGTTCCTTACCTATTGTCCTGAGAAAGTGGCGTTCACACAACGTGAGAAGGGCAAACAACAAAGCCACCTACATCCCAGAACCCAGAATCGTTTCCCCCAAGGCTGGGGTGGGGCAGTTTACAAATACAGGCAAGTGTACAGGTCAGAATGAAACCTTCCAATCCACATCGCTATAATGGGCCCTGCTTTAAACCCTGCTCACCATTCACAAAGCCCACATTTTATGGAATCGTTGTCGATCTTCTGGTGCAATTGTTAAACCCGCCAGCTGACAAGAAAACCCACGTCCGCCATCTGCTACGTCAATGAGGGAGAGGGTGAAGGTGGGGGGAAGGGGGAAAGTGAAAGAATCAGGCTGTCTCCCTCCTGGCTGAACTGAAGCAACACTTGGTGGAACGAGCGCATCACTCTCTATGGTCACCGTTTTTTGGCAGAGTTCGGACATTACTATGTCTGACATTACTACATTCCCATCAGGCAAGCCTTACCTCGAAGCCAAACACCAACTGGACTGAGGCTCCCCGGGTCATGATGCTGTGACAGGCGTGGTTCACAAACAGCAGATCCAGCAGAGCCAGCAAGCCCATGAGTGCTGCAAGAGAAACAAATTCTTCAGTCAGAGGTTTTCTATTTTTTGTAAAAATGCCAGGCACTAACTTTTGGATGATTCAAATGGAGCTCACCCAATTTCAGGCACTCGCAACAGGACCAACACACTCACAGGGCAGGGGTTAGATATAGAGCGAAGCTCCCTCTACACTGGCCCATCAAACACTCCCAGGGCAGGTAAAGCACGGGGTTAGATACAGAGTAAAGCTCCCTCTACACTGTCCCCATCAAACACTCCCAGGGCAGGTACAGCACGGGGTTAGATACAGAGTAAAGCTCCCTCTACACTGTCCCCATCAAACACTCCCAGGACAGGTACAGCACGGGGTTAGATACAGAGTAAAGCTCCCTCTACACTGTCCCCATCAAACACTCCCAGGACAGGTACAGCACGGGGTTAGATACAGAGTAAAGCTCCCTCTACACTGTCCCCATCAAACACTCCCAGGACAGGTACAGCACGGGGTTAGATATAGAATAAAGCTCCCTCTACACTGTCCCCATCAAACACTCCCAAGACAGGTACAGCACGGGGTTAGATACAGAGTAAAGCTCCCTCTACACTGTTCCCATCAAACACTCCCAGGACAGGTACAGCACGGGGTTAGATACAGAGTAAAGCTCCATCTACACTGTTCCCATCAAACACTCCCAGGATAGGTACAGCACGGGGTTAGATACAGAATAAAGCTCCCTCTACACTGTCCCCATCAAACACTCTCAGGACAGGTACAGCACGGGGTTAGATACAGAGTAAAGCTCCCTCTACACCGTCCCCATCAAACACTCCCAGGACAGGTACAGCACAGGGTTAGATACAGAGTAAAGCTCCCTCTACACTGTCCCCATCAAACACTCCCAGGACAGGTACGGCACGGGGTTAGATTTGATTCAGAACAGCCACCCCTTCCATAACGGTAACATTTACATCTTTCCCAATGCTTTTGTGACATATGCGCCCAGAGCTTTTATCACATTGTGCAGTGGATTTCAGATCACCCAGCAAGTCAAAATCAACTGCAAGCCTCTGATTGTCTCAGCTATTCATAGGTTTCACTGTTGTCTTTTACTTATCTCACATTCCTCTCTGTCACTGGACAGAGGTGACCTGTTACAACCGGCCAATCATTCCACTAACATCCTTGCTTTGCTTTCTGCTAATCCCTCTATTTATCCTAACAATATTGCTTGCCGCGGCTTATTTGACAGCTGTAGTTTGAAATAAAAAGCAAAGTGTGACCAATCTACTGTTTGCAGGCAGGGTTAACTGAAGGGGCCAGCAGTCGGGTCACGGGCGGAGAAACAAGGCAGCACGCGGTAACACTTTGAGGTGACCTACGCAGCAGCAGCAGCGCCACCAGAGATGCAAGGCTGCTGCTTTGGCTGCAGCGTTTGATTTAAAAAGGTGCCCTCGAGGCGCAGAGGTCCCCCACTCCACGAGCTGCGGCAAACATCGTTGAGGACACATCAGCTTAAAGCAACAGCTGTGTGGAGGAGACGGTGGTGGGGGAGATCCCTCCACTGCAACATTTAGTAACGTCTATGCAAATCCAGAGCATCTGTTGCAGCTGCTTTAGTTGCGCTTCAGAGTCCCAGAGACTTCGTACACAGACTCAACCCCTTTGTGGTGTCAACTGTGGTTCAGCGAGTAGCGTTCTCATCTGTGAACCTGAAGGTCGTGGATTCAAGTTTAACTCCAGAGGCTAAAGCACCAAACTAGGATGACACTCAGTGCAGGACCGCAGGAACGCTGCACTGTCAGAGGTTCCATCTTTCGGACGTGATACTAAACGCGAGCCCTTTCCGCCCTCTCGGGTGGATGCTAGAGGTCTCATGGCCACTTTTTTTTTTTAAAAAATCCATTCACGGGATGTGAACGTTGCCGGCAAGGCTAGAATTTGATGCCCGTTCCCTAATTGCCCCTTGAGAAGGTGGTGGTGAGCTGCCTTCTTGAACCGCTGCAGTCCATGTGGCGCCAGTATCAAGATAGCGAAGGGCTTCCAGGATTTCGACCCAGCCATGAAGGAACGGCGATATAATTCCAAGTCGGGGTGCTGTGTGACTGGGAGGTGGCGGTGTTCCCACGTGCCTGCTGCCACCCCACCCTCCCCCGCACCCCCCCCCCACTTTAAGAAGTGGAAGTTGCAGGTTTGCGGAAGGGGCTGTCGAAGGAGCCTTGGTGAGTTGCTGCAGCGCACCTTGTAGATGGTGCACACACTGCTGCCACTGTGCGTCGGTGGTGGAGGGAGTGAGGTGGTGAACTTGAAGAGCAAGGGAATTTTCTCAGCTAAAAGGCAAAATGCTGGAAATCCGAAGCCAAAACAAAAAAATGCTGGAAAAACCCAGCAGGTCTGACAGCGTCTGTGGAGAGAGAGAGAGAGAGAGAGAGACAGAGTTCTCACCACAGATGCTGTCAGACCTGAGTTTTTCCAGCATTTTTTTTTTCATTTCCCATTCTAATATTTATCCCTCACCAATATTATTAAAACAATTTTCTGCGTGCATACTGTCCACCACATTGCCTAATTACAGCAGGGACTACATTTTGAAATGACCGAATTGGCTGCAAAACGCTACAGGGGAGTCCCGAGGTCATGAAAGGTGCTGTATAATTGCACAATTTTGTTTTTTTTTTAAACAAGTGCTCGTCTTTAAGCCTTGAGCACACAGCTCATGTCAATCTGGACACTTGGCAGGAATTAACAGTCACAAAGGGACGCACGGAGACAAGGAAAAAAAAACGAGAGATCGGCACCACCGCGTCACGGAACACCAAAGACATCAGCTCCCAGCTTTCTGGCTCGTGATCGCAGGGCCTTTACCAGTCTTTTGGGAATTACATTCAGCGATTCCGTCAAAACAGATATAACCAATTTCTCCTGTTAACAACTCTCGACCCTTCCCTCCTGGTCGTCTCAAGTTCCGAGCAAGGGGACGGACACTCGGTCGAATGTCTTAATCCCGAGCTGGGGGGGGGGGGGGGGGGGGGGGGGGTTGGAGAGAGAGATCAGGAGGGAAAGGTCTGGCTCCGAGGTAACTGGCTTGGGACCCACACTGACTTAGTCCCTCCATATGGGGCGCCCCTCCCCCTCCCAGATCAGCCTCCCAGTTCACGGGAGCCGGCTGTGCAGAGAAAGTTCACTTCCTCCTCTACTGACTGAATAGCGGGTCCCCGGAGGGGCTCGCTCTGAGTCACGAGGCATAATACTCACAGACAACTCGGAAGTGAAACAGCCACGAGATGTTCGGACTCCGCTCCATCTGCACAGGAACACAAATAGGCTCAGGTGAAGCGTACATAAGTTATTGCTGTCACACGCAATACAAACCAAGACACTGCACAGGCGATTGTCTGACAATTCTCGTCTTGCCCCGCACCAAAAATAAACAAAAACTGTCGGCGAGGCTGCTGGCCCTTTTACTTTTGGGACTTGCGGTTAAATCCTTCCTCTGCTGACTATCCGACCTACGTGAAATGAGCTTGCACAGTGTCAGCCCAGTAGGAACATGCCCACAGCATAAACTGCCTTGAATTAATAACTTCGCTCAGAGCGGCTGCTACAGGAAATGGCAGTCACTATGCTTTGATGGGGACAGTGTGGAGGGAAATTTACACTGTATCCAACCCCGTGCTGTACCTGCCCTGGGAGTGTTTGATGGGGACAGTGTAGAGGGAGCTTTACTCTGTATCTAACCCCGTGCTGTACCTGCCCTGGGAGTGTTTGATGGGGACGGTGTAAAGGGAGCTTTACTCTGTATCTAACCTCGTGCTGTACCTGACCTGGGAGTGTTTGATGGGGACAGTGTAGAGGGAGCTTTACTCTGTATCTAACCCTGTGCTGTACCTGCCCTGGGAGTGTTTGATGGGGACGGTGTAAAAGGAGCTTTCCTCTGTATCTAACCCCGTGCTGTACCTGCCCTGGGAGTGTTTGATGGGGACGGTGTAAAGGGAGCTTTACTCTGTATCTAACCTCGTGCTGTACCTGACCTGGGAGTGTTTGATGGGGACAGTGTAGAGGGAGCTTTACTCTGTATCTAACCCTGTGCTGTACCTGCCCTGGGAGTGTTTGATGGGGACAGTGCAGAGGGAGCTTTACTCTGTATCTAACCCTGTGTTGTACCTGTCCTGGGAGTGTTTGATGGGGACCAATGTAGGGGTTGTGGCGGGGGGTGGGGGGGGGGGGGTATGGGTTAAGGACGGGCAGGTCCTCCTCTCTAACTTGAGACACAGCCAAGATCTGGACTCCAGAGAACAGGTGTACCAGCCTCAAGACCCAAGTACAGTATAGTGTGAACCTCCATGTTTCTCCTCTGATGCCCAATGGGACATCAATTGGTTTTGGGGGGCGGTGGAAGAGAAAAAAATCACCCCCTCCCTGTGTTAGGAAATGCCGGTATTGCTGCTTTCACCATAGTTCAAAGTCACTCATTGAAGGCAAAGAGGCCACAGCATTTCAGAGGGAAGATAAAAAAACTGGATAAATATAAAAAGAGGCAACATGGACGACACCTGGATGAGCACTAAAAAGTCTGACACTTCCATTCTGGAGATGCTAGCACAGTTACTTGGATAACCTTCGCCTCCCACTTCCAAGTTCCATCTAACCACCGTCCAGGCTGATGTGCAACTCTTTTAAACTCCTACAGCACAGGAGGCTCTTCAGTCCATCTCGCCTGTGCTGTCTCTTTCAAAGAGCTGTCCAATTAGTCCCACTCTGCCCTTGCTCTCTCTCCACAGGTTTTTTCCTCTCGAGTATTTATCTAACTGCCTTTCAAAAGTGACTATCAAGTCCGCCAGCACAGGCCAGCCCACCCCCACCGATCAGACCAAATTTCCCCAGAAGTTATGATTGCAAACTGGGAAAGCACAGGCGACTAGAATTCGTGCACTGGCTTTTCACTTCCACAACCTTTGCTTGCCCACCACCAACCCACCACCGACCCACCACCCATCACCGACTTGTCAGAAAACACCAGAGACACTTACAAAGTCCACCCGGTCCTCAGCTAACCAATGGAAGCACTTGAGAAAAAGGAGCAGGGTGAAGAGGGCCACAAACCGCGGGCTGAAGTCATCCCTGAAGACGGTGAACGCCAGGCAGGTCTCGGTCACAGCGTACCAGGAGCGCTCGATTAAATGCTGAGAGACGGGAAGGAAAACAGCTTTTACAAAATCAAAAGTACCGCAGCTCAAGGTAACGGATTTAGTCACGGAGTAGAAACTGTCACAGCTCAAACCCCAGTTCACGCCGGAGATAGCTGGCCTCAGTCAGGGCAACAGATCCATAGCTTAAAAAGGGCATCAACTTCCGGTTTAGGGAGGGGTATAACAGGAAAAGCAGCAACAGCTATCGCACCTGATCACTGTCCAGCAACCCATGCTGGAAAACAAGGATATATAGACAAGAACGCCCTCGGTTACGTAGCATCATACTATTTCTAGCACAGAAAAAGGCCCATCGGCCCATCTGGTCCATGCCAGTGCACCGTATGCACCTCCTCCCACCCTCGTCATCTCACCCCATCAACATATCCTTCTATCCCTTTCTCCCTCATGTATTTATGTAGTTTCCTCCTTAAACGTATCTGTATTAGTCACCCCACCCTGTGGTGGCGAGTTCTACGTCTCTGGGTAAAGTCTCTCCTGAATTCCTGATTGGATTTATCAGTGATATATCTTATATCTGTAGCCCCTAGTTCTGGCCTGATTGTGATGTCTATGGTTCGACACCCCAACACGTTGTCTTGATTCACTCCAAATAACTCCAGGGAGGGGGAAAGAACTGCTCAAAAACACAAAGACAAAAAAAAACTTTTCTGGTTGACAGAGTTCGAGACGATGGCTGTTCATGGCTTGAAGTGCATAAAGCAGTGAGAAACCTCTTTAACCAATTGATGAACAGCCACTCAGGGGCTGGGGTCAATAACACTGCACTCAAAATGGCAGTGAAGATGTATCTCCTGACCATTGCTACCCATCGAGACTCAGAGGGACATCGCAGTTGAGTGTCGAGCAGTCCCCGACCTTGGTTGCGTTTTGTTCAGGTTGCATTCAGGTGAGAGGAATCCCACAATAGGCAGGATCACTTCCTTCCTGATGGGAATTCAGACCGAGTGTTAACGCTGCTTTTGTGGGATAGTGAGACGCACACAAATGCAGGGGGCGGTGAAAACACTCAACAGCGTCTCATTGAAGGCTGGACATCATCATAATTCACATGCAAGAGCTGGACTAACACCACCCACCTCCCCCCCCCCCCACCCCCCCCCCCACCCCCCCTCCCCCACCCCGTGTACCAGTTACTAATCTGTGACCACAGATGTTCTAACATCATTCAACTACTCGCACCGTCAAGGCTAAAGGAACTCACTGTAAAACTGGCAGCTCGAGGGAAGTGAGCTGCTGGTTGATCGTGTGCAACGATGTTGGTAACATTCACACTTTTAAGCTCCTTGCGGAGTGCCAAGAGCTTCAAATTCCTTCTGCAGTGACAGGACCACCTCGCTTCATAGCGTCAAGAGCTTCTGCTCCTTAGTCACCATGTTACTCACTGCACTGCTGGGAACAATCTCACTAGACGGAACTGAGAGTCTCCCCCTCCCCCAACCCCCACAGGCTATGTTAAGAGAGGGGAGCGAGGGAGAAAGCATCCGACACAGCTCCTGCTCTTCACCATTACTGGCGGGCACACATACTTTCCAATATGGATTTGGGACTACAGGGTAATGATCAGGGGCACAGTTTTCTCCTCCTTCATACACAGCCAAGACTTCAATCCAGTTAGTCTCACTTCAGCCAACCCACCCCTCGTCCCTTCAGCCTTTCTCTCCTACAAGTGTTTATCCGATTCCCTTTCGAAAACTACGACCGAATCCGCCTTCATTGAATCAGTCTCCACCACATCAGGTGGCGCATTCCAAATCCTAACCACTCCTCACGCAACGTGGTTCCTCCTCATGTCACCCCATTTGGGGAGGGAGATGATGGCGTAGGGGTAGTGTCACTGGATTCATAACCCAGAGGCCCAGGCTAACGCTCTGGGGACAAGGGTTCAAATCCCACCATGGCAGCTGGTTCAAATCCCACCGCTGAGAGTGGCTGAAGTTAGCGCTCAGCAGCTAGTCGCACTGCAGGGCCAGAGAAGGCGATGCCCCCTTGCGCTCTCACCTCCATCTCTGCAGCACGCAGCTGCCCGAAGAACACCTTCCGCATGAACTTGCCGACGAGGAAGACCAAGACGAACGCCTGGATGTACAGCACCTGTCGGTCAAATCAACCAGCACATCAGACACGATCAAGTAAATCGCCGCCACCACCCGCCGCCAGCAAAACCGGCGCCAACCGAGTAATGAGGGCGCTCCCGTCCCTCCCCACCCGTCACCAAAACCAGGCCAGCTGGCACGTTCCTCAGCTCGCTTCAGCTGAATGGCCCGGGCCAGAAGGGTCAAGAGTTTGCGCCCCACTCCAGGGAGGCAAGCCCCAGAATTCAGGCGAACAATCCCAGTTCGGCGCCAAGGCGGGGGCGGGGCCGCACACCGGCAGAGGGGCCAGTGCCGAATGAGATATTAAACCGAGGCCCTCGCGGGCGGATGTTAGCAATCTCGAGGATGCTATTGGAAGAGGAGCAGGGAGCGTCCATCTCCCAGCATCCCGGGCCCAACATTCCTCCCTCAAATCAATACCCCACCAAAAAGCGAATGGCTCATTTCTTTCACTCTGTGGGGCCCTGTCCAGTCTGAACCGGCTGCCACCGTTCATTCAATAACAGCGAGGACGCTTCCAAAGGAATTCGGTGGTCATAAGACACTTTGGGATGTTCAAACCTGCTACATGAAAGGCAAGTTTGTTCTTACCCAGTCACTCCATGTCCTGTAACTGTACATAGCCTGCTCGGAGAGGTTTCTGACGGATGCGGAGCAGCAACATGCAAATACCGTTTGCGGTCATGCTCCCAATTCTTTCTGCTTTTATGGAAATCAGTAGCTAGCCATCCAAAACGATCCCCACACAAAGGATAAAAAGGAACAGTTGTGTCACAGCAAGTATCACCAGCCAGTTCCTTTTTCAACTTTAACATTCCCCTGCTTAAATGATGTTTGCTTTAACGGGAATCTCTTCGCTATTTCACATCAGAATCGCCGAAAAGCCAGCAGAGAGAAAGCTTTTTGAACCCCCTCCACTATCCCGTGTGTGCCTGTACCATCCCCTCCACTGCAGAGAAGTACTCCAACCCCATTCCCCATTTCCCTAAACTCCAGCTACTTATAATACATTTCACATTCAGGGGACAGAATGCAAGCACCCCCCTCAACCACCACCCCCCCACCCTTTACTCCTGGTGCTAATCCAAATTGATCCAGGTCCGCTTCAGAATGCTCAAACTGGCACTGATAGCCTCCAAGGCCACAAGAGGTTTACGAGGATGGTGAAGGCCATTCGGCCCATTTTAGTTCACCCATCTAGAGACGGCCCACAGCCCTTTGCTCAGCCCCCGCCTCTTTGCAGTGTCTAACAGTTTTCAACAACTCCAGGGTTTTTAACCTCCCCTACTTGGTCTGAGAGCTCAGGGTGTCAATGCAAGGAAGCATTTGGTTTCAGTTCTAGGGTCACCTTTTCCACGTCCCATGCATTTGATTTAAGACGATATTCCGGATTTAACATCCTGATCCCGCTCAGATAATTCCACGGGTGCCTCATTCAAAAAGGGCTGGCACAACCTCCCTCACCCCGCTTCCTACCCCTCCCGTCGCAACTCCAACACCCGCCGCGGTCCATCACGGCTCATCTCCTAGTTCCCGGCGGCGACGTGCTTCCTATTGCAGCCGAGCAGTCTCGCGGGTTGCCAGTTTGCCCGCAGAACAACTAGTGCTACATTTGCTCGATGGAAGTCACTGGGGTGGGTTTTCATCTTGCTGCCTGGGCGTGTATGCCGCAGGTTGGCCAGTCTGTTATAGAACCCATTCCATCTTCACTCCCAGTGTCATCCAAGGCTCAAGGGACATCTCTCACGCCTCGGGTTCGAGTCCCACTCCAGAGGCTCGAGCCTGCAACCTAGACAGAATCTCCCAGTGCCAGTACCGAGAGAGCACTGCACTATCAGAGGTGCCATCTTTCAGACGAGGCATTAAACTGAGGCCTTGACACATGTGTGTGTGTGTATATAAAAGATTTCACAACTGCCATTTGCAGATTAGCAGGGGACCCTGGTCAATATTCACCCATCAACCCACATGAAAACAGATGATCTGGGTCATTATCGCATCGCTGTTTGAGAGAGCTTGCTGTGCGCAAATTGGCTGCTTCGTTGCAACAATAATTGCGTTTCAAAAAGTAGCTCATTGGGTGTAAAGTGCTGAGGGACGTCTGGAGGTTGTGACAGGAGCTATAGAAATACAAGCCTTCCTTTACTTTCGGGGAGCTCTGCTGGAAAGTGTACTGAACGAGGACAAAACTAGGCCCAGCAACAAAGTCTTTTGTGGTTTAGTACCCGACTGACACTCGCTACTTGGGCTCACACAGGAGCAATGGTCGCTTGGCCAAGGTATAAGAAGTGGGGCTAATAGCAACACAGAACTGCAGCACAGATTGAATCACTGACATCAGGGGAGCTAGCCCGTTTGTGCGTTAAGTTCAAGCTGTTTGGAGGCTGAGACTTCCTTTAAAAGGGCACTAGAGAGCCTACAAAGTGGCTCATCGGTCCCTCGGGTGCTCCAAAGGTGTGATGCCCTTGACTGCTCTCTTACGTAAGCTGGAGCTGCGCAGTGGGTGATGTTGGAACTGGTTCAAGTTGCCATTAGCATCAACGTGTACGAAACGTCTTGTAGAATCCAGGCCAGCGCCTTCCAGCGCAGCACTGAGGGGGTGCCGCACCACCAGAGGCACCGTCCGAGACAAACAAACAAACGAGGCCTTCCTCTGCCCCCTCAGGCACACGTGAACAACTCCACAGCAGTGCTTGAAGCATAGGGAGTTTTCCTGGAGTCATAACCAACATGCCTCCCTCAAAACGGATCATGGGATCTTGCTGTGCACAAAATGGCTGCCATGTTGCCTTGTGTAACAATGACAATGTCCATTGAGCGTGGAGCACTTCAGAACATCCTGAGGATATGAACAGCACCATACAAATGCAATTTCACACGCTCTTTAAAATTCAGACTGGAAAACAGCAAGTGCAAAGTCCTGACCTGCCAACACTGAACATGCCCTGCTCTGTAAGGCACACCGACAACGTAGTCAAGTGCAAAGAATTGCCTTTACATGGCGCCTTTCACAGCCACGATATGCCAAAGCACTTTGGTCACCGAAACACATCTGAAGTAGATGCAGAAAACACGGTAGCCAATATGTGCACAGCAAGGTCCCACATGTAGCAACGTGATAACTTCCCTGCTCTTTTTAGAGCAGTGCCCATGGGACCTTTCATATCCCCCCGCTCCTCCTCCCTCCCCAGCCCCGAGGGGTTTAGTTTGTTGCCTTGTCCGAAAGACGCTACACGTCAGACGGTTCAGCACTCCCTCAGAACAACTGGTGTTTTATTTTTGTTTTATTGACAGACAAGTATTCCTTGCTCCAGTTCTCCCTGAAGTATTGGCTGGTGCTGGGGTACAGCTCCACAGCTACTGTATCCTGGCTGCTCTTGATGTGGGAGTCATTGAGTGCCAGCAGGTCGTATAAGCCTTGGGAAGGGAAGGAGGGCGTGCAATTCGAGCGTTTGCACTTGCGGGGATGTGGGGAGAACCAGATGGGGATCTGGGCGTGGAACTTGGGGCGGCTTTCCATCTCACCGGCACTGAGGCAAAGTGACGGAGTTAATGCAGCGCAGAGCAGAGATCGAACCCGGACGCTGCACAACTTAGCTGCACAACAGAGAGCAGCCACGAGAGAGAGAGGGAGAGGGAGGAGAGACTGGAGCACATCAGGCAGACAGGGCGAGAGCCCAGACGCCAGGCAGCAGCAGCAGCAGCATCCACCCCCCACCCTATACCCACGGGCCGTCACACACGACCAAAGCAATTATGATTAAAATCACATAATGCGGTCGGGTCACTTTAACACTCGTGTTCGCATGGCAGGGTTGTAGACTCATTAGTCCTTGACAATCTGCAGTCCCAGGCACCCCAGTCAATAGTTCCAGTTAGTGACAGGCTTCCGAATGAAAATGCAAGATCGACTGCAAAGATGTTAAACCCACAGGTTTCACTTCTAAACTCATCACACCAGAAAGCTCCCCACCCCCGCCACCGGCCTCCGCTGCACAGCCCACCCAAACCGATCGGGACAGGCGGCTGATCTGATCAGGCATCCCTCTTCTAGGATTGAGACTCTCAGCGAGCCGCTCAGCGCTGGGAGAGGGACGTTCAGGTGACGTTGCTGCCCAGGGTGTGACCGAGCCGGGCCGACCCAGCAAATTCAGCCTTCGCGCGATGAGCTGGGCAACAGTGATGAGAACGCGAATAGGAGCAGCAGGCAGCCACATAGCCCCTCGAGGCTGCGCCGCCTTTCGACGAGATTAGGGCTGAGCTCCTACATCAACGTCACTCGTGGAGTTAGAGGAGGGAGGAAGGACGGGACAAGGCTCAAGGGGAGCAGGAATGCCGACATGGACTGGTTAGGCCGATTGGCCGATACCTGTGCCTTATCTTCAATGTATCTTGCCAGCCTGGCCCCACATGATCGAGTGCACTCTGGCCCGTTCCAATCAGCTGTCCGCTAGTGGAAAGCCAACACACAACGACAAGCAAGGAGAGAATAAAGGTTTATTCCGACAATCACTGTGGTGGGACAGCCTGCCTAGATATATACATCTAGAATGACCATTTAGCAAAAGGTGCACAGATACTCATGGAACCGAGAGCACTTTTTAGCAAGGCAATTGGACGGGGAGGGAGTTTCAATCATATTGATTAAGCTACAAGTGACTAACCTATTCTGTCACACTCAAATTAATGATCTTTTTTTCAAACAGGCTACCAGCTGCTAAAAACTCAACGGAAAGTTACTCAATGGGCCCGTCAACTAAGAGCCACACAAACCCACAGGGTGAACTTGGTACATCCTGTACGGTTCAGGTGACAGGATGCACAAAGGCAGTGCAGAGGGCAGACAAGGCACCTTTGCCAAAACAAACAAACAAACAAAGCTCACAGAAACGCAAAACCAAGTCAAACGCAAGGTTTGAAAGCTGAAGCAGAGCAGACTCCACAGACCCATGAAGAATCGCTGGCTAGGAGCAACAACTCATCTGTCCTTTCTGCCGACACACCCCCCCCCACCCCGCCCACCTTGAGTTTGAGAGATCCATTTTGATACCTCACACCAATAGACCTGGCAAACCAGCTCACCCTCAGCAAAAATAAAAACCATTTCAGACTCGAGCATTACCGGCCCCACCAGTTCCCCCAATCAAACAAAAAGCACCTTCCTGCTTCATAAAATTAATTAGTTGTGCAAGTGTCGGAAGTTCAAACATTAAAGAACTATTCGAGCGCCACAAACTGCAGAAACTACAGGCACGCCAGCGCCTGTGATTAGCGTCGTCAGACCCAGCCAACGACTGCTTACCCAGGGAACGACATACAACAGTTCCCTTCTTCCAGCCGACACCATTCCACCTGCATCTTCTGAGAGTGCACGTGGTTTTCTTTTCCCCCCAGGATTTGAGGGGGAAGCGGAGCACCTCACCAATTTCCCAGCTCCGCCAACAGTGGCTCAGCGGGTAGCACTCTCACCCGGAAGGTTCAAGACCCACTCCAGGGGCTGGAGCAGAAATTTTAGTGCCAGCACTGAGGGAGTGCTGCAGTGTCAGAGGTGCCACCTTCCAGGTCAAACATTAAACCGAGGCTCCCGTCAGCTGGACCAGGTCTTTTTAAACTCACTGCCAGCAGCAGAAACAACGGGTTACCCAAAGAGCCCGCAACTAAGCGCCATGCCCCAGAAGGTTGTGGATGCTCCAGCTTGGAATACTTTTGAGGCTGTGGGATAGACAGGTTGTTGGTCTGTCAGGGAATTAAGGGATGCGGGGAGCAGGCAGGAAAATGAAGGGGGAAGCCCAAGATCAGCCACGGTCGTATTAAACGGAGGAGGCTGCTCGATGGGCCGAGTGGTCCAATCCTGCTCCTATGGCATGTCCTTGAGCAAATCAGCTGCCATCTTTCACTACCCACAAAGCACTGATGGGTTGCGTTAGCTGCTGTACGAATACAAGGGCTTTTTTTTTTTGCTTACAATCTCTTAAAATGTACGCTTTGCATCCTCTTGATTTATCTTTGCTTCTATCCTAATCTTTTCAATCCATGCAGAATCCTGAACCTTGGCTCCACACGTAAAATATTGAGGGGATAGCAGCTCCCTTCGCCACCCACCTCCCCCAGTACTCACCGCCATACTGGGGCTGGATTTAGTCAGGTAGACTACGGTGGGGTAGAACTGCCGCTTCAGGTAATAGGCGTGGGTCACCACGGTGGTGGTGAGCACCAGGCTGGCAGCGGTAGCCAATGTCGAGCGGACCATCGCGTCCCTCCCCGTGGGAAACAGCTTGCTGGAGGTTCACCGGGAACCGGAGTCCCGGAGCCGGGGTCTGGCAGAAATAAAGTCAACGGCACTCCTTCGCCACCCGCCGCAGGTGGGGAGGTGTGACTGGCGGGACGAGGGTCGCTCGGGTCCTGTTGGTGTTCCTCTGCTGGGCCGCTGGGGTCCCAAACCTGCCAAAAGGAAGAGAAGGGGAGAAGATTAATATCTCCACAATGTTGTGAATCTGAAACATAGGTTGGAAATTCACAGCAGGTTAGTCTGGGAGATGGGGCCGAGACGCCCCTTTAACTCAGCTAAGAGGGGAATGTTTTAAACAGCCAATGGGGGCTTTAAATGAGCTGGGTGGGACATTTAAAGGGGTACAGGAGCTTTAGAGGAGCAGAAGGGACATTTAAACAGGTGGGAGGGTTAACAAAATGTGTGGGGGGGTATTTAAACAGGTAGAGGGGGTGACATTTAAATGGGAGGAGGGGGAGTGACATTTAAATGGGAGGAGGGGGAGCGACATTTAAATGGGAGGAGGGGGAGCGACATTTAAATGGGAGGAGGGGGAGCGACATTTAAATGGGAGGAGGGGGAGCGACATTTAAATGGGAGGAGGGGGAGTGACATTTAAATGGGAGGAGGGGGAGTGACATTTAAATGGGAGGAAGGGGAGTGACATTTAAATGGGAGGAGGGGGAGTGACATTTAAATGGGAGGAGGGGGAGTGACATTTAAACGGGGGGGAGGTGACATTTAAACGGGGGGGGGGGGAGGTGATATTTAAAACGGGGGGGGAGGTGACATTTAAAACGGGGGGGGAGGTGACATTTAAACGGGGGGGGGAGGTGACATTTAAACGGGGGGGGGAGGTGACATTTAAACGGGGGGGGGGGAAGGTGACATTTAAACGGGGGGGGGGGAAGGTGACATTTAAACGGGGGTGGGGGGGGAAGGTGACATTTAAACGGGGGGGGGGTGGGGGGAGAGAGGTGACATTTAAACGGGGGGGGGGGGGGAAGAGAGGTGACATTTAAACGGGGGGGGGAGGTGACATTTAAACGGGGGGGGGGGGGAAGGTGACATTTAAACGGGGGGGGGGGGGAAGGTGACATTTAAACGGGGGTGGGGGGGGAAGGTGACATTTAAACGGGGGGGGGTGGGGAGAGGTGACATTTAAACGGGGGGGGGGGGAAGAGAGGTGACATTTAAACGGGGGGGGGTGACATTTAAACGGGGGGGGTGACATTTAAACGGGGGGGGGTGACATTTAAACGGGGGGGGGTGACATTTAAACGGGGGGGGGGAGATGACATTTAAACCGGTGGGGGGGGGAGAGATGACATTTAAACCAGGGGGGGAGGAGAGGTGACATTTAAACCGGGGGGGGGGGGGGGGGTGACATTTAAACGGGGGGGGTGACATTTAAACTGGGGGGGGGGGGGAGAGATGACATTTAAACCGGGGGGGGGGAGGAGAGGTGACATTTAAACCGGGGGGGGGGGGGGTGACATTTAAACAGGGGGGGGGGGGGGGGGGTGACATTTAAACGGGGGGGGGGGGGGGGGGGGTGACATTTAAACGGGGGGGGGGGGGTGACATTTAAACGGGGGGGGGGGGTGACATTTAAACGGGGGGGGTGACATTTAAACGGGGGGGGGGTGACATTTAAACGGGGGGGGGTGACATTTAAACGGGGGGGGGGTGACATTTAAACGGGGGGGGGGTGACATTTAAACGGGGGGGGGGGGTGACATTTAAACGGGGGGGGGGGTGACATTTAAACGGGGGGGGTGACATTTAAACGGGGGGGGTGACATTTAAACGGGGGGGGGTGACATTTAAACGGGGGGGGGGTGACATTTAAACGGGGGGGGGGGTGACATTTAAACGGGGGGGGGGTGACATTTAAACGGGGGGGGGTGACATTTAAACGGGGGGGGGGTGACATTTAAACGGGGGGGGGGTGACATTTAAACGGGGGGGGGGTGACATTTAAACGGGGGGGGTGACATTTAAACGGGGGGGGTGACATTTAAACGGGGGGGGTGACATTTAAACGGGGGGGGTGACATTTAAACGGGGGGGGTGACATTTAAACGGGGGGGTGACATTTAAACGGGGGGGTGACATTTAAACGGGGGGGTGACATTTAAACGGGGGGGTGACATTTAAACGGGGGGGTGACATTTAAACGGGGGGGGTGACATTTAAACGGGGGGGGTGACATTTAAACGGGGGGGGTGACATTTAAACGGGGGGGGTGACATTTAAACGGGGGGGGGTGACATTTAAACGGAGGGGGTGACATTTAAACGGGGGGGTGACATTTAAACGGGGGGGGGTGACATTTAAACGGGGGGGGGTGACATTTAAACGGGGGGGGGTGACATTTAAACGGGGGGGGTGACATTTAAACGGGGGGGGTGTCATTTAAACGGGGGGGGGGTGTCATTTAAAGGGGGGGGTGACATTTAAACGGGGGGGGTGACATTTAAACGGGGGGGGTGACATTTAAACGGGGGGGGTGTCATTTAAACGGGGGGGGTGTCATTTAAACGGGGGGGGGGGTGTCATTTAAACGGGGGGGGGGGGTGTCATTTAAACGGGGGGGGGGGGGGGGGTGACATTTAAACCGGGCCAATCTCCCTCGCTCCTGTGCCCTGCTCAGGGGCAGCCAGGCCCGAGCCACACATTCGCTCCCTTTGCCAGGATCTGGGCTGTGGCCCCGGGTTTTTCCCCCCCCGCCTCCTCCAGCCTGGGGCAGAGAGTGACAGGGAGCCTGCCGGGTTCAGCCCACCCGCCCGGCCCGACACTCACCGGGCTGCCGTCTCTCGTCTGGACAACACCGAGTTGGCCTTAGACACCTCACTTCCGGTGCGGGAAGAGGAGGAGGGGCGGATGTTATCACCACTTTTTATCCTCCCCCCACCCCCCCAATCCCCGGGGTCCGGCGATTTCCCCCCCCGCCCGCCGTCACCGCCGCCACCAAAACCCAGAACAAAAGGGCCGCATTCTCTTTCTCACCTCGCTGTCCGTCCGCTGCTGCTCGGAACTCTTCGCTCCACGTTTCCAATCCTCCTCCCCCCACCACCCCGGACGCACAGTCAGACTCAGTGACCTGGAAGAATATTTCTTTACCTCATCTCTCCAGCACAATCAGCCGCCAACTTTGCGCCACTGCCGCAGCACAACCGAGTCCGTGGCCGCTTCCCATTGGTCGCTCGCCCACAGTCCACCTGCGCCGTTGGCCAATCAGCCCGCGCGGGCTCCGCGAAGCCATGTGCGGCCCGGTCGAATCAGGGCCCGGCAAACGGGTCTCCGCCCGCCCGCCAGCCAGCCAGCCAGCCAATAAGGAGCGGATGCTCTGTCCACTTGGACCAATGAAATCTCTTCATCCTGCCCTTTGCCTTGCAGTGGGGTGGGTGGGGGTAACTTTAATAAGGAGGTGGTTTAAATTTAAACCTGAGGGTGTGGGATGTTAAATTAGCCGATGTGGATGAGAAATCAGCTCAGGGTGGGATTTGTTTTTAATAAGTGCGCGCTGGTCCTGCGGCGGCGGGATGTTTCCATGGTAACCATTCTGCGCGTGCGCGGTTGCAGGTGAAGGTGTGGGTATGGGGAGTAGTGGGTGGGGCCATGAGGGCGAGAGGGGCGGGGCCTGGGGTGAGGGGCGGGGCCTTGGGTGAGGAGGCGTGGCCTTGGGAGAGGGGGCGGGGCCTGGGATGAGGGGCGGGGTCTTTGGGGAGGAGGCGGGGCCTTATGGGGCTGGGGGCGGGGCCCGAGGGGAGGGGCCTGAGGAAGGGGGCGGGGCCTGGGGGAGAGGGGCCGACGGAGGGAGAGGGGCGCGGCCTTGAGGAGGAGGGCGGTGCTACGGCCAGGAGGGGCGTGGCCATTGGGGACGGGGGGAGGAGGGGCTGAGAGAGGGTGGTGGCGGGGCCACTTGGTGGGCCTGGAGGGGGCGGGGTCGGGAGGAGCAGGAGGAGGAAGGACAGGACCAGGAGGGGGCGGGGCCAGTGAGAAAGCGCCCGGCGGGGGGAGGGGAGGGGAGGGGCGCGGGGGACTGGAAGTGGAGAAGGAGGGGCGGTGCCGGGGAAGTGGAAGGGGCTCGGCCAGGAGTGGGGGCGGGGGGACGCGCGAGGGGGTGGGGGGGCGGGGTCATGGGCGGGTGGAGGGGCGGGGGCTAGGCGGATGGAGGGGCGGGGCCGTTGCGCCCCAGGGAGGGCAGCGATTGGGCGCGGCGCGCTGACGTCAACGCCGGGGCAGCCTATGATAAGCCGGTTGGCGGGCGGGCGCTGGTCAGGTGCGGCACGTGCCTCAATCCCAGGTGAGAGGGAGAGGAAGATTGGGGGAAAATGGCGGGCGTGGCTGGGGGGAGGCAATAATGGTGGGATGCGGGGACCCTGGAAAAGAGCGACTTTCCTGCCGAGCGAAAGGGGAGTGGGGGAAATTAAAAAGAAAACCTAATCAGAAAGCCGGTGGGGGGTGGGTGAGGGAATTAGCGCAAGGGAGAGCATTGAGTGTGTCTCCCTTGGGTCTGGTTGGCTCCCAAAATGGCGGCTATTGGGGGGTTGGGGGGTGGTTGATGCTGTCAAGTGACCAGGGGTTTGGCATGAACTCCAGCAAGGAAACATGTTGAGGGATGAGTTCCCCAGCACGGTTTGCAGAGATGGGGAGGTGTCAGCTGTGGCTCAGTCCATAGCACCCTCGCCTTTGAATCAGAGGGTTGTGGGTTCATGTCCCACTCCCGGAAACCAAGAACTGCGATTGTACTCGAAAGAGTTGCAGAGATGGGGATGGGATTGGGTGGGTGGGGGGACCAATTGCTGGTTTGGCTCATGACTTGGGCTCGATTTAGCAATTGATTGGGATCCAATGTTAATTTGCAAAACTCTCAATTCCGTGAGGGGGAATTTTTAAAAATTCCCCACCCCACTGAAGAAAATCTTCATCCAGGCAAATCACTTCATTTGCGTGATTGGAGCACTTGAGACTTGATGCGAGATGAACGTTAATGGCAAAAGAATTGAGTGGGGGGTTTCACTAGTGATGGTGTTCTCTTAAAATGAAAATTTGCATTTTTCAACCAAATAAATCGCCTTGAAAGTTTAGTTATTTTGGACTCCCTGTTTTTAAATGTGGTGTTTGGCTCTAACTGCTCCAACAAGCTGAAGTATTATTGTAAAACCTGGATAGTGTTTTGCTCTTAGTTTGAGTATCATAGAAGAAGGCAGCTCTCTGCCACCACCCCCTTGAGGGTGATAAACGCTGGCCTAGCGAGTGATGCCCACATCCCATGAATGAATTTAAAAAAATCTTTTCACTTAAATATCGCAACAAAAGGTTTTAATAAGTTCATTATTCCTTTAATGGAGTGACTTTGTTTGCATTGGTGAGTCTCCTTGAGCTCAAGTTTATGTTGTGTCTTAGTAGACTATCAAATTAAAAAGGCAATTTTTAAAAGTTACTGGCTTGATTTGGTGTTCTTGTTAAGTATGTGCTCTAATTGTATAATGGTAACTTTTTAACAATATTTTGGCAAGCAAAGTAAGTGTTTATTTGTTCTGTTTATTTTCAGTGCTTTAATCTTCCCTACCGGCCTTGAGGCATTGACGCTCATTAGGGGTTGTTTCATAGGTGGTTTCCTCTAGTATATTGTCTAATGAGTCCTCATTCATTATAATCTTTCCCTGGTAGAGCATGCCACAGCCCTATACTAAGTCATGTCCTGGATGTGCATTTCCATAACAATGAGTGAAAAGATTTTTTTTTTTCCCCCTCCTGTGCCCCACTCTAGGGATATCCTGGCCAATTATTATCTTGCCACCATTGCTAAGTTTGGTTAACTCATGACAGACTGAATATTGAACCTGGAACCTTTCTGGTCAGTATTGCTCGAGAGAAGTTGAGTCATAGGGGTTGTGTAAACCTAAGTAAGGAAGAGCTGCTTCAGTAAGTGTGAAATTATGTTACCCTGGCTGTGCTCCATGATGCATTTGGCCTGCAAGCATTATTATGATTACCTGGGGGGGGGTTCGGTGGGGAGTGAGGCGGGGGTGGTCTCAACTAGTTCTTGCTGTCACTTTGCTATTATGGAAACTATATATATATCATGGGTTAGTCCTGCAGTAAGTGGACCTGACCTTATATAACTTGAAAGATAAGTCTAGTTTATTGGAGGATTGAGCAATGACTGCTTTCTCTATATAGTCATTGTAATGCGCTGTGGAGTAGAGGGGTTGCCTCGAAGCTGCATTTAGTTTGTGGTCTTATCCCCTTCCTGTTTTATATTGCAGACCACCCCTAACTGCCTTCATTTACCATCATGAGGCACAACCAGACCCGCTCTCAGAATCCCTCTTCGGTCACCATTCAGGTGAAGCCAGGGGTTTCAAAATTGTCACGTCAGAACCGGGATTTGGTGGTTCGGAAGCCTCGCCTGCAGGAGAGGGGTGAAGGGGAATCCAGCAAGACGCCAAAAGTCTCAAAGGAGGCTCCATTTGTCATACAGCACCAAGAGTTGGAAGCCTTTCTTAAGCTTCTTGGTATGTTCATAAATTAATTTCTTCCTCTACATTTTAGAGCTTGTTCTGATACAATATTTTGAATTTCCTGTTTTTATTTATCCTTTCATGGGATGTGGGTGTTGTTGGCAAGGCCAGCATTTGTTGCTCATCCCTAATTGCTCTTGAATTGCTGGGCCATTTCAGAGGGCAGTTAAGAGTCAACCACATGCTGTGGGTCTGGAGTCACATGTAGGCCGGACCAGGTAAGGACGGCAGATTTCCTTCTCTAAAGATTGGAGAACCAGATGGGTGGTGGTATGATAGTTGTTATGGTCACCATTCCCTCTATATACCAGATTTATTAAGCTGCCATGGTGGGATTTGAGCCTATGTCCCCAGAGCTCCTGGATTACTAGTCTAGTGACATTACCTCAATGCTACTGTCTTCCCCTATTTCATAATCACCCTCAATTGTCCTGGTGGACCTGTAGCTGACAAACGATGGGAAATCTTGATCTAGAAGCCACAGCGAACTGAAATAAAGCTGGAAACTTGGGCTGGCCTACTGAGAGAGAAGCTGACTCTTTTGGGTGGAGATATGTTAGAATATTGGGACAAGAGGCAATTCAAAATCTTCTTTACCAGTTCGATGGGTACACAGGACTTGTATAAATACTTTAGAATTTCTGAGCTTCACTAATAGAAAGCAACTTTCATTCCTACAGCATCCTTCACAACCTCAGGGCACCCCAAAGCTCTTTACAGCCAAGAAGTGCAGTTGCTATAAAATCTAGGAAAGGTGGCAGCCAATTTGTGCCAAGCAAGCTCCCACAAACACAGCAGTGAGATAATGTTGAGGGATAGGTATTGGCCAGGACACCAGGGAGATCTCCCCTGCTGTTCTAAATAGTGTCCATGGGATCTTTAACATCCACGAGAGGGCCAATGGGCCTCAGTTTAATGTCTTACCCCCCTACAGTACTGCATAGAGAGTCCCAGCCTAGATTTTTGTGAAACTTGAACCCCACAACCTTCTGACTCAGAGGCAAGAGTGCCACCCACTGAATCACAAGATTTTCAATGAACAACTCGACTCTGACATAGCTGAGACTCTGTCCTCACCTAGAAGTGGTGACTGCTAGGTGCAGTTCTACGGGTACCAGCCATTCTTTGCTACCAGATGGACTGCAACGGGTTCAAGAAGGCAGCTCACCACCACCACCACCTCAAGGGGAAGCTAGGGATGGTCAATAAAATGTTGGCCTTGCCAGTGAAGTGCTCATCCCATGAATGAGTTAAAATAAAACCTACCTGGCCTCATCTGAGCAGGGTTCACCTTGGTCCACAGCAGGAGTTTACACTGGTTAAAACCCAAAACAAAGGCAAGTAGCAGTAAAAAAAAAATAAGCAGATTGTTTTTGGCACTTGGAGATGGTCTATTTTGAGTCATTCTAATTATTGCCACATAACCACATGTCCAATAAAATGACTATAAAAAAAATAAAATTAGGAAATCAAGCTGTTCGCATAACTTGGTACATTGAAGAACGGTCCAATATTTATTTTTTTTGAATCATTGATTTGAAGGATTAATGTTGGTCAGCGCACCACAATTTACATTGCCTTTATTTTGCTAAAACATCCCCAAGGCACTGCACAGCAATGTTCTATAAACAAAGCTTGACACTGGGAGTCCTGGAGTAGGAGACAGTCAAAACTGAGTTTTGAGTGTCTGAAAGGCAGGGAGAGATGGTGGGAAATCCAGAGCTTGGGGCTGAGGCAGCTGAAGTGAAGGCATGGCTGTTAGTAGTGGAGTAAATAAAATTGGAGGTGCTGAAGAATGCTGATTTCTGAAGAGTTGTAGGACCGCAGGAGGTTAGAGGTGGAGTGAGAAACCCCAGGGTGGGCGTGATGATGTGGTGGAGAGCATTCAAAAGTCATGACATCTTTGATTCACATCTGTTTCATCAAGGCAGCTGGCATCTCGGTTTAACCTTTCTGAGGGAAGGCCACGCTCCTCTTGTGACTCACAAGTGAGGATTAAAAAAAATCTAACTTTCAGATCCACTGAGTCCAGCTGACACTGGAGGTGGGGTGGGGGTGGCGAAATATAAACTCTCTCTTGAGTCTAGAGATACATCTGCTCCTGTCTATCAGTGTTAAACTTGCAAAAGGGTAACAAATCCATCTAATCCTTCACCAGTCCCGTTTTATATCCTTACCAGGCTATGAACCTTATGGGCTGATCTGGTCCCGGTCGGTGATTGTGGCTACTTGTGTTCATGCACTCTGGCTGTGAGAGGAAAGCAAAGTCAAATAGGGAACTTGTGACATCCAAGCACTTTGAAAACTGTGGGCCTAACCATTGATATCTCAAAGCAATAAAAACAAAAGAGCAGATTTATTTTTCCTAAACAGCCAAGAGCCTAGGTATGCTCCCTTTTGGATTTAACAGAGCCATCAACCTTCCTTTGCTGAAAGGTCATGTTAAATTTTAAAACTATATTATTTTTTCTTTTTTCCTCCTCCTTTCACTTTATCGACTTTTTTTATTTGGGGGTATCGCTTCAGAGGATGTTCATCTGGTATCTTCCAGCATTTGTTCACCACTTGAAGGTGACGAGCTTTCCCCCCCATGAGCTGCTATTGTGCTCCAACACTGCCGTCCGCCAGGAGGTGGCGGTGTTTCTGCAACACTGCTGCTTACCCCTTCTCAGTTAAAGGGGAGGGAGCAGTGCTGTTGAAGTAACTGTAGATCATATATGTTCTATAATTTGCCGTACATCAGTGGAGGAGGGGGTGGATATGTTGTTGGGCGTCACTCTGTCTTGGATGCTGTGTTGTATCTGCACCCAACCAGGAGCATGCAGAGTTTTCCATAATGCTTAAGAGTTGAGGCTTTGTCAATGGTGGTCAGGATTTGTGGAACCAGTAGGTGAGTCACTTGTCAAGAATACTCCGCATCTGGTCTGATGGCATAACCATGTGCCGATCCAGCTGATTTTTTTTTTTTGAGTTATCAACAGTCACAGATTGCAACTCTTTTGAGTACAATCACAGTTCTTGGTTTCCAGGAGTGGGACATGAACCCACAACCTTCTGATTCAAAGGCGAGGGTGCTATGGACTGAGCCACAGCTGCCGATCCAGCTGATAGTTTAGTTTCTGGTGAACCCCAAGATATTGATGTTGGGAGCTCACTGCTGCCATTTGGTATCAAGTGGAGATGGCTCCGCATTCTTTAGTCAATGTGGTTGTTACCTGGCATTTGGGTAGTGAGTGTTAAATGCCACCGTTAATTCTAAAGCTGGTTATTATCCAGGTCCTACTGTCCCCTGGATTGGCTGCTTCATTGCTGGGGAATTCTGCATGGATTTGAACGTGGCTGAGTAGTTGCACTGTGTCCTGACTATTGTGGCTTCAAGAATCACTCTGGGGACCTGAGCTTACAATCTGGAAAGACCCTCTTGAGTAGTACTGAAAATACTGTGCCGTCTTTCAGATAAGCCACTAAACCGAGGTTCTTGCTGCTGTCTGGGATGCAAGAGATCCCGAGGCACTAGTGAGAGAAACAAGAGTCATCTGTTTGTGGATCTTGTGTAGGAATATAAGAAATAGTAGGCAATACCACCTCTTCAGCCTGCTCTGCCATTCAGGAAGATCATGGTTGATCTAATCTTGACCTCGCTTCACTTTCCTCCGTGTTCCCCATAACCTGTGACTCTCCTGTAGTTCATGAACCCGTCTATATCCTGCTTTGCATATATTCAGTGACTCGGCCTGCACAGCTCTCTGGGGCAGAGAATTCCTGAATGACGGTGGGACGGTTATTGAAGATGGCTGGGTAAGAATGCTGCCTTGAACTCCTGCAGTGATGTCCAAGAGCTGTGGTGATCAGTCTCTAGCCATTGCCCTGAGTCTGCTACAGCTCAAAACCACCAGCATGCACCTTGGTGCCATATTCAAATACTGTCTTGAAATCAAATGTGACGTCCCTTTCCTCGCTCCAAGTGTGTTTGGCTCTGTGTCTGGATTAAAGCTTGTGTCGATGTCTTGGACGGAGTGGTTCTGAGATCCTGAACTTGTGTGACTCCTTCCATCACACCTTTTTTGTTGTTGTTGCTGATGATTGGGAGGAGGCTGATTAAGGCAACTTTTGTGGTCATGACAAGTCTGAACGTTTTAAGGTAGATGAGTACCTAAGCTGCAGCACAGCAGCTTAGTTAGGAGCATTTAACACTGATACCATGGGTCTTCAGTGCAGCTTGGTCTTTTCAGGACATGATCTTTTATGGCTATTCATCCATGGAAGAGATGGCAGATCCACACTTCCTACCTTGAAGCAAGGGGTGACTCGGTTTCCACTCCCAGTCTTTCTCATCTTCCTCTTCCTCACCCCCTGCCCCTCCATGGACTGATCAGCTGGGACCATCCCACCAAACCAATACCAAAACTATTGCTACCTAGTGTGACAGCTTTGGAGACTCCTGCTGTATTGCTGAGGTATTACTTCCAGTATACAGTACAAAAACAGGCCATTAGACCTAACCAATCTATGGTGACTTAAAGCACATGGCTGGCTGGACCTGTCAACACCAGAGCCAGCTCTCGAAGTGCAACTAGTTCAGAAGCTGAGTTGGAGAAATCACAGAATCACACAGTGCAGAAGAGGCCCTTCGGCCCATCAAGTCTTCACCGACACGTGAGAAACATCTGATCTACCTACCTAACCCCATTTACCAGCACTCGGCCCATAGCCTTGAATGTTATGACGTGCCAAGTGCTCATCCAGGTACTTTTTAAAGGATGTGAGGCAACCCGCCTCCACCACCCTCCCAGGCAGCGCATTCCGGACTGTCACGACCCTCTGGGTAAAAAAGTTTTTCCTCACATCCCCCCCACACACACAAACCTCCTGCCCTCTCACCTTGAACTTGTGTCCACTCGTGGCTGACCCACTAAGAGGAACAGCTGCTCCCTATCCACCCTGTCCATGCCCCTCATAATCTTGCACACCTCGATCAGGCCGCCCCTCAGTAAGATTTGTGATTTATGCACCTGGGATTCCAAAAGATTGGGTTTACCTTTCCATCTGTAATTAGGCAGTGTTAATGATTACTTTCGTCTGTGTGAATCAACTGACGGTACCAGAAACCAATGAGCATGTGGCCTAGGTTCTGCTGAAGGGTCATGAGGACTTGAAACGTCAACTCTTTACTTCTCCGCCGATGCTGCCAGACCTGCTGAGTTTTTTCCAGGTAATTCTGTTTTTGTTTTGGCCTAGGCAGCAGCAGCCAGAACCTCCCAACATTAAAAAAAAAACACATTTGACCACCTTGTTGTTAGTGTGTGTGTGGCCTATCTGATTCACCTGCAAACCTGTCCTGGGGTGTCTCTTTTTCTGCGTGTGCCTCTCTCTTTACCACCAGGCATGTGTCTTTTAACCTGTACCAATATTGCCAACATTGCTGCAGTACATTCACTCACCACTAAGTGATGCTTGTCTGGCAGATCAGTGGAGTGTTTAAGACAGATGTTGAAGTCCCACAAAGGGCCCAAAGCTGCACTCTGCCCCTTTTTTTTTTCTGATTGCTGGAGAAGCGGCTTGGGGAAGAATTGTCAACGAATTGAGGTAATGGTGCTGAGGATAGGAGTTTCAGTCCTGGTCTGATCACTGTTCCCTGGTACTGTTCGCTTGAGTACAAATTGCTGCGAAGCTGCTCATTGCTAATGTACAAACAGTAAAGAGTGAAAATGCTGTCAGTCACCTAAGGTCTGATTGTTGACGAGGCTGCCTGCACTAGAACATCTACCGTGTTTTGTTCGAAACCGTGTGGCTGCCGGACTTTGCACTGCGCTGTGAGGCTGGGACGCGCTGGTTTTTAATGACTTTCTGAAAATGTTCCAAGGTGGCTGCTTAACAATCCAGGTGGGGTTGGAAGTTGACTTCTGGTGTGGCGTGTATTTGCTTGAGCATCTTTTATCGAGTTAACTAGAATTTAATTACTTCTCCTATACAGTTGCCAAATGGTATGGATTGAATTGGAAAGACACATCCCTTTTGATCGAATGATTTAAATTTAGGAACTTGGGGACTTGACCATATATATCCTTGGGATGCCAACTCTGATCAATCCTAAAAGTGCTGTCATTTTAAAAAAATATATATATATATAGTCAGAATAAAATGCAAACTTTTTTTTCCCAGTCCAACACTAGAGATGGGCAAAAAAAACTAGTTTTACTCACCTGGGGCTTTGCACCCTGCAACTCTCTGACCGCCTCTTCAATGCACTTTATAAGCTTCTGTAATGCTGTTACGTTTTTGCCAATGGACAAGTACTCCATTTGGTGTGGGATGGAGTCGAGGTGGTGAGAGAAGATGAGATTTCCCTCCACTGTTGGGAGGAGGACTAATATTAAACCTGGCTCCTGCCCCTTTTTGATACTCCCAACATATGCTGCATCTTCACTTGTGAAGGTGTTCAAAGGGGCCAAAAACCTACCAAGGATTTTGAATGGAATGGCTGAGTTCGTGTACTACCCGAGATAGATAGTGCTGGCTTTCTATGGAACCTCCGAATAGAAGTTGAACCCACAAAAAGGCTAAACTGTTGGCTTCTGTGGTTTTTTTTTGTTTTGTCTCGTTATCCCTTTAATAGCTTGGTCACTCGGAAGTAGGGTGCTGAAAGGAAGCTTGGAGCTCCTTTTCTTTGCTTCTCTCGACCGATGGGAAGCATTGGACCCCATTCCCATCACACATCTGTACTGTGGTGAATTTGATCGGAATGACTATGCAGCTGCCTCGAGTCCAACGGTGAGCTTTTATGACAGTGTAACTTGCTGTAGTCCGGCCGAATTATTATTATTATTATTATTATTATTATTATTATTATTATTATTAGACACGTTTAAACTGGAATGTGAACCATCTAAAACAATTAACATTCTGCCGCTAATCCATAATTTAGTCTTTCTTCGCTTATTGTACTCAATGGGATCTTGGTGTCTTACAGATGATGATGTGATTCAGGACTTCCTGTGGATGGACAGTTGCTGTAGAATTGCAGACAAGGTACTCGGGAAGGGTTACTGCTAAATCCTTTTTTGGGATGGTTAGGCTATGGGGGTGAAAAGACCACTCTTTTTAACCTGTAGGTAGTCTTGAAGCTATGGCCTGTAAATATGCATGACGGGCATCTATTGTGCACTGTCTAGTGGGATTTGCACACCCCCTCCCCACCCAAATAAAAGCCCTGAAAATCATTATTCTAGAGAAATACAGCACTATGCTTGGTTATGAATTTTTTCAGGTTAATGATCTAATGGGTTTTTGGATGTCAATCTGCATGAATTAAGTCTTTATGACTCTACGTATCCAATTGGCAGTAATCCTAACTCAAGTGTACTGGAGCACCCGTTCTGTCATCGGGTTGGTATTTCAAAACCCCAGCCATGCATGGGAATGATGACCGTTTACTGCGTCATGGTCTTGTGAGTGGCTGCACCCTGCTGGTGATCTCATGCAGGCATTCACTGAAGTCCAGCTTTGGCAGGCTGGAATGGCAGCCAATCCACATACCATTCAACAAGAGACATCGAATAGTGACTGCAGGAAGGTGAAGGATGTCATCCATGCACTTGGCGGAATAACTGCTTTCCGAGATCGGCTGGTTGTATTCTCGTGACAAACCAGTTATTCCACGTTGTGACAATCCGGTTATTCCACGTTTCCACAAACACTGCAGCTATATTTCGCTCATTTTATTAAGATGACTAAACCACTTGTTGCAGGAAACTGACCATACGATTCAGTCTCGAGAGATTGCGACAGTGAACGCGTTTTAATGGCTTGATGTATGTTGGAACATTATACAATGCCTTGCTGATTGGGTGGCAAGCTTGAGTTCAGCTTCCAAATCATATCTTGGTTAGCCTAAAGTTGACTGAGGTCAAGTGCAATTAGATTAAAATGTTCCCCGAAGCAGCAGCATAACTTGAACGTTTACCTGCAACATATTGGTAACTTCAGCGTTTACTGGTTACTTTCTCTATACAACACCCAGGTTGCGTACTTGTCTCGTTTGCTATTGCCTCCACCCCTCGGTTTGCTCAGGGCCAGTTCCATTGCAGGCTACGTTCTACCAGGGGAGACTTTGGAACCAAACTCAGTCCTGTCTTTGCTTGATGTCACATCTAGCAAGAATCAGTGGATAGGTGTGGGAATCCTGACCCCCAAGCCAAACCTGTAGTGCCCCAAGTGCTGAACTGGCTGCACGAGTAACCTTGGGATCCTGTGGGTATGTCCTGTGATCAGTCCAGTGAAGTAGGCCTCTGAACTCCCAATTCTCTTTCAGTATTTACTGGCCATGGTCCTGACTTACTTCAAACGTGCAGAACTTCACACGAGTGAATACTCCAGGATGAACTTCTTCTTGGCGCTGTAAGTACATGTCTTTAAACATGGTAGTCATTCTTCTACCTGTAGGACTGGGCAGTGCACGTGTAATTTTGTGTCATGCTCAATTTTTTTAAAATTTGATTTGTGTCTCAAAATGAAGGGACCTGACCTAGGTCTTGTCCTTGATGGACTGTCTTAACATGTTGTGCAGGAGTAGCTCTTTGACACCTGGAGTCTGCTTTGCCATTCAATAAGATCATGGCTGATCATCTTCTACTGCAAAAAAAAAAATTGCCAAAGAGGACTACAGTCAAACCATTACAAAAGATGGCACTTTGCTGCCTACTTTCCTTCCTTTATCTGCCCCCACCCCGCCAACTGTTTGTTACACTTGTGGGCATGTTTTAATCTCCAGATCTAAGTTCAAAAGGTCCTGCTGCTCCCTTTGTGACTGGAGCATGTAGAGTGCACTGGGGTTGGCTTCAGTTGTTGGCAAGAGGCTTGGGAATCAAGTCTGAAGAAAAGGGCACCAACTTATTTTTCAGTATTTATAAGGCAGAGGTGGATAGATTCTTGATAAGCGAGGGGGTGAAAGGTTATCGGCGGCAGGTGGGAATGTGGAGTTGAGGTTACAGTCAGATCAGCCGTGATCTTATTAAATGGCAGAGCAGGCTTGAGGGGTCGAGTGGCCTATTCCTGCTCCTTGTTTGTATGTTTGTAACTTGCCTTAGATTTCTCAAAGTTACTTTTATGATATCCCATTTGTAGAAGGCACTTGTCTTACTGGGTACTGACTTTAACTCGAGCGTTGTGTTCCATCTTTGGTGGGTTGCAAGGGGTGGGGGGAGGGCAGTGGTGGTGGTGGTGTGAATGAAGCTAACTGCAATGGAGAAATTACTAAAAGGAAGTTTACAGGGCTGTGGGGGAAGAGCAGGAGAGTGGAACTGATTGGATCGTTCTTTCAAAGAGCAGACAAGATGGACCAATTGGCCGCCTCCTGTATCGTTCTATGATGTGTCATTTTGAAATTATTTTCACATGCACTCCAACAATTCCCAACAGGGTTAACTGTTCACAGGTCTTTTATAATGGCTTGGCCCCACAGGTACCTGGCAAATGACATGGAAGAGGATGAAGAGCAGTACAAGTATGAAATTTTCCCGTGGGCACTAGGCAACAACTGGAGGAAGCTTGTCCCGAATTTTCTCAAACTGCGGCTTGACCTGTGGGCACAAATGAATTACAGGGCAGCTGTGAGCCGGCGCTGCTGTGAGGAGGTGATATGCTGGACTTAATATTGTAATTTCAGGGTAACGTTACCACTTACTGCATGTTGGCTTGTAGCCCTTTTAAACCTGTTTCATGGCAGATAGAAATGATCGATAGCTGTGTGGGTGTGTCATGTAAGGCAATCCACTTTGAGCCCTGGCAACACCCTGACCACAAATATGGCTAAATGATTCTGTTTTATACCCCCCCCCTCCCCAGAAAGGCACTGGACTTGGCTCGGTATTTGAAGCTGCCCGATTGTAAAGCTTGCAAAGGCAAACGCCTCCCCACTCACCCCATTTTAATGTGCCTAAGGGGCCTGGCTGCTTGAATGAGGGGTTTATAAACTGGCACCCTGTGCCGCCCCTCAACAGGGATTCTCTTGGGTCTCCTAGTAAATGCTTGGTGCACTGATCCATTACCCCACAGAATATTAGGAGGTGGGTTTACACTCATTACTCGGCTGAGCCACAAGGGAGAATGTCCGAGGAATGGCAGGAATCTGTGGGTATGCAAAGTCTGAAATGTTGGTCACATCAATCTGTGACACTGGTGACTGTGTATGTGTGTGGTATCTCAATCATTTGTTTTCCATTGATTTTTTTCTTTTTCCAGGTGATTGCTACTATTCCTTGCCATTATATATGGCACAGAGACCGTCCAGTTCACCATAGTGGTGCAATTAGAAGCTACCTGCAGAAAGAAATAGCGCCTTACCCACAGGGGCCGAGCGGAACTCCGCCATACTGCACCCTCTGCAATCGCTACAGGTGCTACTTGGACCTCGACTCGGACTCTTCCTCCTCCTCCCCAGAAAATACAGTCTTGCTGGATAGTGACTGGCCCCAAGATCTGTTGATACTATCACCAGCTGTACTGATAGACCATGGTATAGAAGGTATGGCCTCACTGGGCTCACTGTGGCACCTGGGGTTTAATACAGGAGGAAGCCCCTCTTTCTGCAATCTCCATACTAGACAAAAGATGCTATTCTGGATCAGACTGAACCCACCAGTGCTTGTGGAGGTTTCTAGTTCACAAATGAGTGGGAATGTTCTAGGTGCTAGGTAACGTAGTGTGTGCAGTGAGCAAAGTATGCACCAGTTCTGTGATATTTTCCTGTGAGATGCTAGATCCCAGATCTCCATAACTCCGTTACCAAGCTGACTGCCATCTTGTAGTAATCGATTGAAAATGCACTGACTGGTATTCCCTGTTAGCTAACGTTCACTACTTCTAGGTTGGCCTCTGTAACTTGGCCAACTTCAAACCTTTCATACCCCTCCCCTTTTATCAGTGCTAAAGTGTTTCTGGGTGTTGCTGTTCCTCCTGTCTTGAGCGACGGGAGACTCAGCATTTCCTCCTCTTTGCTGCTGTACCCTCGTTAACTGCAGAATTCCTCACCTCTCCAGTCTATCCACCTGTCAAAATTTGTTTCTAAAACCCAATCTTGGTGGTTAATTATTACCTGCTTTTGCCACATCCTTTGTTAAGTTGGCTTTTATGGTATCCAGACCTATTATTCTGGATTCTGCACAGGGTTTCTCAATACAAAGCCAGTTGTGATGAGAGTGCCAAATACACTTCCCTTTTTAACAAAGGGAGATGGAACATCTCCATCAGCTCTGATGGAGAAAGGGCACAGAGGACAGCGTGGTCTTGCATTGACTCGTGTTTCTGTTAGTCCTACAGGAGGCTTTGGTCAGTGGCGAGCCTGAAGGACAAGACTACAGCTGGTGTATGTAACGACTGAAGTGCCTATCTACGGCTGGACCAATTTTTTTTGTTTGACACGTGCAAGCACTGAAGTTTCTATTACTTACTGTTCAGCATTTCTTTTTTTAATGATCTGATGCACTTTATGATTTATTCCCCCCGCCTGCCCAGCCCCCCTCATGAGACTGAGGACAGGAAGGGAGCTGTTGCAGCTGAACTTTAAATGGTTACACTCAAATGTTAAAAACATTTGTTTGCAATTGTATGTATATTTATTGCTGTGAAAATAACTAATGTATAGAATAAATATTGGCACATGAACGTGTGCGGCTGTCTGTTAGCGTCGTGGCCTCTGCCAGTCAATGATCCAAGTCGGGTTAACCAGTTTAACGAGATGGCGGCCGCCTACCACAGCTCAAGATGGAGGTTGCACGTATCCTAGGGCAGGGGTTCCCAAATGGTGGGGTCGCGGGACAAGATTTTGGGGTCGTGAGTTCTGAGGCAGCAATGGTGGCCGCTGAGCTCGGACTGAGTTTTGACAGGTGCAAGGCCCCTTTAAATGTTCCTTGTTTCCTGTCAGTAGGTGTGGTTTATTTTGTCCGCCTTGAGGCCAGATTTTTGTTTTGCTACTGCAATCGCAGCTGGCAATAAGGTGGGTGTTAACTTTCTCTCTTTTCCCCCCCCCCACCCCTGCCCCCACAGGGCAAACCCACCAGATTAACCCCCTCTCTTTCCCCCCCCCCCCCCCCCCCCCCCCCCCCCAAAAAAAAAACCCCAAACAACTCATTAACCCCGCCTCCCTCTGGGGGAGGCAGTGACATAGTGTTATTATCGCCAGACCAGTAATCCAGAAACCCAGGAAAATGGGCAGATGGTGGAATTTGAATTCAAATAAAAATCTGGAATTGGGAGCCTGATGATGACCATGATTGTCGATTTGTCATTAAAAACCCATCGGGTTCGCTAATGCCCTTTTTTTTTTATATATATATATAGGGAAGGAAATCTGCCATCCTTACCCGGTCTGGGCCTACGTGTGACTCCGGACCCCGCAGCGATGTGGTTCCCTCTTAAATGCCCTCTGAACAAGGGCAGTTGGGGATGGGCAATAAGTACTGGCCTGGCCAGCGGTGCCCACATCCCATGAGTGAATTTTTTTTTTTTTAAATTTTCACTTGGTCATAATGTTCTGTCACCATCGTGGTCTGAGAGGATAGCTGTGTCAATTGAAAATTGACACCAAACCACCCCCCCACCACCCCCTCCCCGATTGGATTTGCCTCATTCTGTGGTCCCTGAAGCTCTTTGCCGCTGGGGTCAACCACCCCAAGCCTGGGGCTATTACAGACTGACGAAGAGCAACTGATGGTTACGATTAAGTCATTCGGGGTTGGTGACCAGATGTAAGATTCATGGCAAAAGAATTGAGAGCAGGGGTGATGAGAATTTCTTTGCATGTAAATTGTTGTGATCTGGAATGTGCTGCCTGAAAGGGCAGTGGAAGCAGATTCAGTCGTAATGTTCAAAAAGGAATTGGATAGAAACTTGAAGGGGGGGTGGGGGGCTGGAGATTTGCAAGGGTGCTGAGCTAATTGAATAGCTCTTTCAAGGAGCTGCCACGGGCATGATGGGTTGAATGGCCTCCTGCTTGCTATAAACTAGCTGCTCTGTTTAATTTCCTACACTTGCCCACACCTAGACTTGCTATGTTCCTCTGCAGTGCCACCTTTGGTAATCTGAAAAGGTGATACATAAGCCTTTTTTTTTCCCCCCCCCTCTAGCACATGTAGACTTTACATTGTTTTCCCATTGTTAATGTACAGCCCTAATTTCTCAGATGCACTCACCAGCCTCCCAAGCTCCATCTCCTATCTCGCTCTGACTCTCTTGTTTGGCTTGCTCGTCACTAGTCTGGGGAGATGGCGTAGTGGTAATGTAACTGGGCTAGCAATCCAGAGGCCCCAGGCTAATGCTCTGGGGACACAGGGTTCAAATCCCACCACGGCAGCTGTCAGAATTTAAATTCAGCTAATTGAAAAATCTGGAATTGGAAAGCTAGTCTCAGTAACCGTGACCATGACAACTATGCTCGATGTGTTAAAACCCATCTGGTTCACCAAATTTCTTTTTTTTTAGGGAAGGAAATCTGCCATCCTTACCCAGTCTGACCTACGTGTGACACCAGACCCACACAGCAATGTGGATGACTCTTAATTGCCCCTCTGAATGGCCTAGCAAGCCACTCAGTTCAAGGGGCAATTAGGGATGGGCAACAAATGCTGGCCTTGCCAGTGACTTCCACATCCCATGAAAGAATAAAACCCTTCACCTGACTCTCTCCTCTAATACCTCAGTCCCTCAATCCGCATCCTAATCTGTAGATCTCTTCCGTGACCCCTACCCCCACCTTTTTGCACTTTCTATGGGCAATTTTTCCAGCCCTTCTGACTGCCTGCATCCCCTCTAATCCACCGCTCGGGTACCTGGTCCCTTTTTACCATCGGGAAAGCCCTCTGCCTCCCTTTCTCAAACCTTTCCAGAGCTAGAGGCAACCATGCCCATAAACCCCTGGCCTGGTCAAGAAACCTTGAAGCTGATCGCAAACGGCTAATTGCACTGGTTGTGAAGTCTTCGGTTCTCTTTTTTTTTGGAAAACCAAGTGCATGGCGCAAGTGAGAGATGTCAAATATACCAGGCAAACTGGGTTGGTAGTGCACCATAAAGACCAACTTTTTCTTAGACAGAGCTACTTTAGCTGTTGCTCAGATTCGTACGACTGTAACAGTAATTCTTCAGAAACTGAAAGAGAAGTCTTTTCGTATCCTGGACAAAACAATGGCAAGAAGGGATACCAGTAAAATGAGCTTACTCCCCCAAACAGTAAGTTTAGAGAGAGAGTAATCTGCAGTGAAAAGGTGTTAAACAAGTACTGTTTTAGACTTGTATGACGTTGCCCAAGCTGTTTATCCTCCAAATAATATAGACTAAACTATTAGCGTAGCCACTGAACTCGGGGCCGTAGTGGTGGCACTCTGACCTTGGTGAGGGGTTGAGCACAAAAGCCAGGTTGAGAGTCCCAGTGCTGCACACTGGGAGTGCTGCATGTCTGAGGCGCTGCCTTTCAGATACAACAGCTAACCAAGACCCTGCCCACTCTTGCGAATGGATGCAAATCCCTCGGCCGCTATTGGAAGAAGAGCACAAAGTTATTGCCCTGGTCCATGTTTATTCCCACATTAACATCAATGAAGCGGATTGCCTGGTCGTCACCTCAGTGGCTGTGAAGTTTTGAGATGTCCTGAGGCGCAAGAGGTGCTACAGAAATGCAAGTTCTTATTGACCTGGTTAGAAAGTCTACGCGGGTTTGCTGCGGTGACGGGACGAAGAGATGGTTGCCCAGATTGCCTGCGGATGTGCGCGATGCACAACACCCGGCGCCACCTGGTGATACATCTCTCATTCGCAATCTTCCAGCGACAAGCGGTAAATAAGAGTGTTTTGCCCGTGGGCCAGGACTTCAGTCGTGAAGTAGCCAGTCTGAGCTGGCGGCAAGTGAAGACATTGGTGGGGATGGGGTTGCAGGCTAAAGAGCCTCCATAAAGTCACAGGACTGTGGGAATGAAGCATTTTTTTTCGGACTCTTTCCCCCAGTTGTTGTTGTCGTCCTCCCTGGTGGGTTTCGACCAGGCGTTCTAAAGGATGGAAGATGAGAACCAACCTGCACTTAGAAGGATGGCATTCAGCGATGGTTTGAAAACGACAGCAACAGCACGAGAGCAAAAACACTAGAACAAAAGCAAAATACTGCGACCTGAGATGAAAGCCGAAAGTGCTGGAAAAACTCGGGTCTGGCAGCATCTGTGGAGGGAGAAACAGGGTTAATGTTTCGGAATTCCAAAGAAGCCTTGTATTGCACTCGAAACGTTAACCCTGTTTCTCTCTTGGCAGATGCTGCCAGACCTGCTTGGTTATTTTCTGTTTTTATTTTGGCAAAAATGCCACTCGTGATAAGGTTTATTCACCACCTTAACAGCATTGGGATCGGTTCATGG